>NC_034188.2:51524677-51762177 GCF_002021735.2 Oncorhynchus kisutch | reverse complement strand
CGTGGCCAGGATCCCTAGCACTAGCAGTACCATCAACACAGTGATCAGGACCCTATTCCTCGATGAGGACTTCTCTTTCTGGGAGTTCAGAGCCGTCATGGGCTTTCGTTTCATACCAGGCCGTACTTCAACTGAGGGAGAGGAACAATCAGGATTTTGTAGCTATTTAAACACATAGACACATGCAACTAAAGCATAATTGGACAGTAAATTATTGCATATTAAGTAATACTTGTACAATATGATTGCAAAATGAATCAATTCCACTACAATGGCTTACCTTGTTGCCTAGGATTTAATGGTATATTGCTTTCTTCAGCAAGGCTGGTGTCAGTCTGGCGAGAGAGAGACGACAGAATGAGACAAAGGGGATTATACTGTGCTCGGTGCAGAACGTGGGACATTGTGTCAGAGTTTGTGAGGTTCTAGGGCCTAGAGAGGGGAGGCACGACAGATTGGATCAAGAACACAGGCACACGGAACAGCGTGCCTCCCATCAAAGTTGTGTGTGACTGTCATGCCTAATGCTGTGAGCACAGTTCCCAGGCCCGTCTGACACAAAGACAGAGATAGTTGTATGACACATCCTCAGGTGTGGTACTCTGCTCAATGTGTAGTTGCCTTATGCGGTGTTATTCCACTCCATTAAAGGACAATAGATCTTGAATGGTGGAGCACGCTATAAACACAGCATTTGAATCATGCACGCTATAAACCACTTAATTCAAGTTATGTCATTGACAGCTCTGCCCCCCCCAGCTTTCACATTCAAGTGTACAGCAAGCACAAGTACCCGCCATCATAACTGTCATGAGTCATAGATTCAGTGAACGAAACCTGCTCACTGGTGAAACAGCCATCAGGACCAAAAACAACAACATCCCAAAATACCAGTGACTCGTGTCTCAAACAGTCTGTTAGGTATCTACAGTATCGGCTGTTCTGTCCGATCTCGCCAACCGCTCCACAAATACTATACAAATCTGTCACTAATACACAAATACATTCCATGCACAGTCTACGGACTGTCCGACACACTCACCAACAGCGAACCCAAGTCCTGAGACGGAGGCTGCTCTAATTTGGACAACGCCACACAATACACCATCCCGCAGATATGCAGGGTTATACTGTATGGAGGGACAAGATAGATGGTGGCTATAGTGAGGGACAGGGCTCTTAGGTGGCTTGGTAACAACTGCTGTTGTTCTTCTGTAGTTAATGTTCTCAGTGCTTTTGTTCACAGATTTACCATTACAGAAACAAAACATGTTAAAGTCTGTTAAATATAACCCAAAATCAAAGGCTTGTCTGTATGTGTTGACATGAAGCAATTCGGTAGTGAGACTATGTTATTTTAAAATAAATATATATGTCCCGTAATTTCACTCTAACAATTCAATTGCGTGAAGTCTTCCTGTCTATTCTCCATGGAGACAGTCTGGTCTAATATTGGAACCTAAAACAGAGGGTTCTAGCAACACGGAGGAGAAGAATAGCCAAACAACCACAACTTCGGAGAAAAGGGGAAGTGAGATATACATATACTGTTCATTTAACTGACTACAATCCGAAACAGTTAAAGACACTCCCCTGGGGTCACATTTTGTTGTTTGCCCTAGCACTACACAGCTGATTCAAATAACCAACTCATCATCAAGCGTTGATTTTTGGGGGGGGAATCAGCTATATGGTGCTAAAGCAACAGAAAAACAAGACCTACTGTAAGCTTTTTACCGGACTGGCTTTTCAAATACGGCTTGACGTGTAGCCTACACCTTTTGTAGGAAGCAGTAACTCCCTATTGCTGACTTATATGTATCTAGGCAAGGGTCGATAACTCGCTAACTGCTGCTTTGCGGTCTGATCTGAAAAACGCGTTCACTCGCCGGTGATTGAAACGCCGCTCGCGGGCTACACCCACCAATTTAAATCTTCCCGCTCTGGCTCTGCCTGACACAAAATCAAAGACTCAATCTTGCAAAGTTAGACTTGTTCTGGTTTGGTGCATTGAAATGTTGATTCGATCACAGGGGGGGGGGGGGGGAAGTTGATCTATAATATTGTGCAAACTAATAGGGCGAACTCAGTGAAGTTCAATCGCTTGGGTCCGTCTCTGCGCTACATGGCATTTCCTCTGTGCGGTAGTCCTGCAGGAGGTTCGCGGCCGCGAACGCGCGCAATTTAGAGGGAACAGTGCTCATTGTACGTAAGTGTTCATTTGAATCTCTCTCTCACACACACACACAGAGAGAGAGAGAAAGATCCTGTATGATTTGCATGAGTCATGGAGATGCTGCTGGTTGGTGGAACGCTCCACGTAGATGTAGGAACTAATCTAGGTCAACTAATCTAGGTCAATATGAGCAGGCTATGAGATAAGGAAATATGGTTACAAAGAGAGAAGGAGAGAAAGAAAGAATGGATGGTAGAGTACAGAGGTGGGAGAAGAGGAAGGTCAGCCATTTCAACTTGAAATGTGACTATACACATCTCGGAGCTGACAGCTGACTGACCAGTACCAAACATAACCAAAATACCTGCAATGTTTCATCAAAGTTGACCAGCAATATACATACAATACATAGCAAACTATGGAAAATAGGGACTCCGAGTGATTTGTAGACCACATAAAAACTATAGGTCACTAACTGCAGGCCGCACACATTCATTTACTCAAATATATTATTTGAGGATCGCCTACTTTGCAACAAGATATCTAAAAACAACATTATATAATGGCAGAGACACAACTTGAACCTGAATCACACAATCCATGTCAATGACAGTGCAATAATTCCCTTTGACAGACAGTTGGCATAAATTTACAATATGGGTGGAATACAATCACAGAGATAGAGAGGGGGGGGGGGGGGGGGTGTATGCAAATGTCTATGCGTGTGTGAGGGAGCGAGACAGAGGTGTGTTCAGGTCGTTTGTTCACTATCCTGCATGGGCCAATGGGACTAGACCCAGTTTGCATTGAGAAAGCATCTTGGGAAGCAGAACTGGCTCACAGAAGGTTTAATAACCGATAAAATCAATTGGCATGTTTCGCTTTAGTGTATAAAAAGGTGCTCGCTCTTCATTGTGGATTGTATTTTAGAGTGCCAGCAGCTTACCACCCTACATACCACTGCTGGCTTGCTTCTGAAGCTTAGCAGGGTCGGTCCTGGTTGTACCCTGGATGGGAGACCAGATGCTGCTGGAAGTGGTGTTGGAGGGCCAGAAGGATGCACCCTTTCCTCTGGTCTAAAAAATAATAATATCCCAACGCCCCAGGGCAGTGATTGGGGACATTGCCCTGTGCAGGGTGCTGTCTTTTGGATGGGACGTGAAACAGGTATCCTGGCTAAATTCCCAATCTGGCCTGCATACGGTCACCTAATCATCCCCAGCTTACAATTGACTCATTCATCCCACTCCTCTCCCCAGTAACTATTCCCCAGCTTGTTGCTGTAAATGAGAATGTGTTCTCAGTCAACTTACCTGATAAAAGCAACCAAAATAAATATAATTTTTTTTTTTGAAGCAAAAAAGACCTTTAGAGAAGCTACACTTGAGTTGTAATCAAAGGCAGGGTTCTCCAACAACACAGATTTGCATGATCACACACAGGCATACATACACACACAAACGCATACCAGTTTCCTACACAAACTGAACACTGGTCACTTAGCATTTCTGCCACCCACGACAGATGTGTACAATCACAAGAACCCTAATCTATGTCTATTTCCCACTTTTATACTACCGGCCAAAAGTTTTAGAACACCTACTCATTCAAGGGTTTGTCTTTTTTTGTTGTTGCTATTTTCTACATTTTAGAATAATAGTGAAGACATCAAAACATCACATTTTCCATATTGACTGACCTTCACGTCTTAAAGTTATGATGGACTGTTGTTTCTCTTTGCTTATTTGAGATGTCCGTGCCATAATATGGACTTAGCCTTTTACCAGATAGGGCCATCTTCTGTATACCACCCCTTACCTTGTCACAACACAACGCATTTGCTCAAAGGCATTAAGAAGGAAAGTAATTCTACAAATGAACTTTTTAACAATATTTTGGTTACTACACGATTCCATATGTGTTATTTCATAGTTTTGATGTCTTCACCATTATTCTACAATGTAAAACCATTGAATGAGAAGGTGTTATAAAACCTTTGACCAGTAGTGTAGAACTCACAAAAATGTGATATTGTCAGCAGAGACACAGTAATACTAACATGGTAACACTTTCAAATGCACTTGAGGATCGCTTGCTTTGCAAGGGACTATTTGCATGTATAACAATTGTTCACTAAACACACAGACCGTACATTTATTACACAGGTAAACATGGGCATGTTATCCCATATGTTTTCCCTAAAGTCCCATCACTGTGATCCTGTACACCACTGCTGTACGAGTCCACAGTAAGAGCTGAGTGACAGGTGACCGATACTACTCCACAAGTGAATAGCCTGATCCCCTATTTTCCCCAGACTGTAGTCTCCATCTCTACTCACATCCATGGTGCAGAAGTCCCCTCTCAGCTGGCCCAGATCACAGGGTACAGAGGATGCACTGTCCTTCGGTCTCTGGAGCAAGTAGAACTCCCTTCAACAGTCTCTCCCTTCCCCTTCCCCTTCGCCTTGTGCCTTCTCTCCCTCTGTTCTTCTCTCTCCCTGTCTTTCTCTCTCTCGTCCTTCTCGTACCCTATTCGTTGTCCCTCAATTCACAGGCAGTGAAACTTAATCTATCATGCAGGCCGCCTAACTTGTCCGGCGCCGGTGAAAATCTGCTGTTGTATTAATGACTGCCGGTGTGTTTCTGTGTGTATCCGTGCTGCTGAAATCCACATGGACTTGTTGTGGATGACCCAGCCCCTCCTGACAAAACAACACCAAACTAGTATCTGTAATAGGACACCTAATGCCTTGGTCTCTCTACCTGCATACTCTCTCTCTCTCTCTCTCTCTCTCTCTCTCCTCCCACAAACGGCCTTTCCTGATTCGGTGGATCCTTGTAGCTCTAGCGCTGTCCTTTTCAGTTCTTCTACCTCTCGTTCATGAATGTATGAGAACAAAAACACACACACAGGAACAGTCACACGAGCACAGACTGACAAACACGCACGCACGCACGCACGCTCGCACACACACACCATTTAGGTCAGGTCGTGGGCCAGTCCTGTCTTGTTGGTATCAGTTGGAGCTCCAGTCTGGTGTTGCTCTCTGAGCCAGAGGACATATGCTTCTTAATGGGAATGGGATACGTGATCACAATAATATTTTGGGGACAGAAACTTGTTTATACTGTAACTCCTATTTTTTTAAACCCTCCTCACTAGGGGATTTGACAGTCATATTGCTAAAAGCTTGCTACAATACCCCCCACCCCACCCCCCACCCCTCAGGCTATATGTGGTACATGGAGGAAATTCCTGTAAATGTTTGGATTGTGCCAGTGGAGTAAAGGATCGGGCAGTTTCCTTGTACTGGATTCTCAACATGTCCTTCCTTCCAGTCAATGGTCAACAATACAGTAGGTCCACTTCTCTTTGATTTCAACTAACGGCTCCATTACATACTGTTAGTGATTCATAACTCAATAACCTACTTTCCTATGAGCCAGTTTTGAACCATGCTGAATTGCTAGACATTTTCGAGCTAGTAACAAATGATCTCTTACTAGCAAATCCTATTAAAAAAGGATAGGAGTTATACCGGAGGTAAACAATGTACTCAAGTAGTCAACACAGTAAAAACAGTCTATGCACGTGCAAATTACCTGGTTTACTTTGCAGAACCTATGTGGTTTTGTATTGTCCGAGAGAGAAGGGGGACAGGATAAAAGAGATTGGTCCTCTGTTGAGAACAGAAGCTGATTGTAATCTATGATGATCCAAATTGTTAAGGGCTGTGACCCCTGACCCTCTCACCACACTACTTCTTCCCTCTTCAGAACAAGGAAGTGATGCAGTTGCCGAGATTTCTATTGGTTTTAAAGTTAACTCGGGCATGGCCTGCTTTAATGAGCTTGACTCCCTGCCAAGATATCTATTGAATAATACATTCATAATATTATTTTTATTGAACCTTTATTTAACTAGTCAGTGAAGAACAAATTCTTATTCGCAATGACGGCCTAACCCGGGTGTCACACCCTGACCATAGTTTGCTTTGTATGTTTCTATGTTTTGGTTGGTCAGGGTGTGATCTGAGTGGGCATTCTATGTTGGATGTCTTGTTTGTCTATTTCTATGTCTGGCCTGATATGGTTCTCAATCAGAGGCAGGTGTTAGTCATTGTCTCTGATTGGGAACCATATTTAGGTAGCCTGGGTTTCACTGTGTGTTTGTGGGTGATTGTTCCTGTCTCTGTGTTTTGCACAAGATAGGACTGTTTTTGGTTTTCCACGTTTGTTGTTTTGTTAGTTTATTCGTGTACAGTTTCTTTATTAAAGTACAATGAATAACAACCACGCTGCATTTTGGTCCGCCTCTACTTCACCTAAAGAAAACCGTTACACCGGGCCAAATCCTTACCCGGACGACACTGGGCAAATTGTGCGCCGCCCTGTGTCAGCAATAGATAACAAATGGGTGATACACAGTACAGTGTAATCAACATATTGTCATTAATTGTCCATGTTATTGTCACCCACCAATGTGACTAAAATGTTCAGATGCTGAAAAAGAGTGTGGAGGGAGACCGAGATAGTGAGTGAGGGATTCGTAAAACAAACGTGTGAAGGAAGAAAATAGAGATTTGAACTACAGCAAATGACACAATCTGTCAAACTATAGCTCCTTTCACTGTCAAAAATCCCCTCTCCATCACAACAGACACACTTTCCATGAGGTCGATTCGAGGGGCATTGGGGTGCATTTTTCAAGGACACTATGTACGCATAGTCGGTACTGGACTGTCTGAGATGGGTTAAATATTAACCATACTGATACAGCTGAACTAATGTTACCCTCGGTGCTCTAGTTAAATCTGTGGAGTTGTTTATTGTTGTATCCCAATAAACACAATGCCTAACCTTGAGTATCTCACAAACAGTATCTTGGATCTCATTGCAAGTTCATTTTGAAAGGGGGCATTGACTAACCTATTACTGCGGATAATATTAGCGATCTGGCCTGGGTTCTGTTAAACAGACACACCAAACTTGATGAGGTTCAACAACCGTTTAACCCCTTGGATGCTGTGTAACAGCTTGTTCAATCTCAAGACTGTCATGTAGAAAGAAGGTCAAGTCTGCACAAGCAATGGTGCCCCCCACGTGATTTCGTGACACTAGCATACTCAACAATAGACGATGTGACAACATTAACATGACCAAAATGTGTCACTTACATGAGGTTAACCAGTCCCTGTTGCCTGTCAGTCCTTTACCCTCAGTCCTGATCAGGTGGTCTCTGGTTGTTGGGGTCAGTGTTTGCCTGGTGGTCTTCAGCGATCAACCTGGATGCTTATAGTAAGACTGCGGAGGTAGGTGTGAGCTTTGAGTATGGTTGCCTTTCCCTCTGTCCCTACACTGTTAAATACACACGTTTTCAATCCCAGAATCTAGCCTCTCTTCCTGCTTCCTTCCCTCTCTCTCGGTTTGAAGTGTTGCTCAAGCCTGCCTCCCTAGGGAGCAGACTTCACAGTATTCATTTAATGTGATCCCACTTCTCTCTCTCCCCTCTGTGTTTTTTTTTGGCTTGGTTGAATGAGAACGAGTCCAGGGAAATGATTAACATATTCAGACTCGTTTCTGGTCAGTATGTTGTGTCGCCTCACTCTCACATTACCCACCACCTGTGTCTGTGTGCTAGAGGTATTCAATATAAGGGGTATTCAATATAAGGCAACAGTTCATGTTATTCATGTTATTTAACATCAAGGCTAAAATAGATAACATAGGACTTTGTGTGTTATATACAGTGCATTCGGAAACTATTCAGACCCCTTCCCCTTTTCCACATTTTGTTACGTTACAGCCTTATTCTAAAAATGTATAATTGTTTTTTTCTCATCAATCTACACACTATTTCCCATAATGACAAAATGAAAACAGGTTTTTAGACATTTTTGCACAATATTAAAGATGAAAAAACAGAAATACCTTATATACATAAGTATTCAGACCCTTTGCTATGAGACTCGAAACTGAGCTCAGGTGCATCCTGTTTCCATTGATCATCCTTGAAATGTTTCTACAACTTGATTGGAGTCCACCTGTGGTAAATTCAATTGATTGGATGATTTGGAAAGGAACACACCTGTCTATATAAGGTCCCACAGTTGACAGTGCATGTCAGAGCAAAAAACAAGCCATGAGGTTGAGACAGGATTATGTCACATGACAGCACACTGGAGTCTGCCAAAAGGCACCTAAAGGACTCTCAGTCCATGAGAAACAAGATTCTCTGGTCTGATGAAGCCAAGATTGAACTATTTGGCCTGAATTCCAAGAGCGACGTCTGAAGGAAACCTGGCACCGTCCCTACGGTGAAGCATGGTGGTGGCAGCATCATGATGTGGGGATGTTTTTCAGGGACTGGGAGACTAGTCAGGATCGAGGGAAAGATGAATGGAGCAATGTACAGAGAGATCCTTCATGAAAACCTGCTCCAGAGTGCTCAGGACCTCAGACTGGGGTGAAGGTTCACCTTCCAACAGGGCAACGACCCTAAGCACACACCTAAGACAATGCAGGAGTGGCTTTGGGACAAGTCTCTGAATGTCCTTGAATGGCCCAGCCAGAGGCCGGACTTGAACCCTTTCGAATATCTCTGGAGAGACCTGAAATTAGCTGCGCAGTGACGCTTTTCATCCAACCTTACAGAGCTTGAAAGGATCTGCAGAGATGAATGGGAGAAATCAAATCAAATCAAACTTTGTCACATGCGCTGAATACAACAAGTGTAGACCTTACTGTGAAATGCTTTCTTACAAGCCCTTAACCAACAGTGGAGTTCAAGGAGAGTTAAGAAAACATTTACCAAATAGACTAAAGTAAAAAATAATAATAAAAAGTAACACAATAACATAACAATAACGAGGCTATATACAAGGGGTGCCGGTACCGAGTCAGTGTGCGGGGATACAGGATAGTTGAGATAATTTGTAGGTAGGGGTGAAGTGATTATTTATAGATAATAAACAGGGTAGCACCAGTGTGCAAAACAAATGGGGGGGGGGGTCAATGTAAGTAGTCCAGTGGCCATTTAATTAATTGTTCAGCAATCTTATTGGTTGGGTGTAGACACTGTTAAGTAGCCTTCTGGTCCTAGACGCTCTGGTACCGCTTGCCATGTGATAACAGAGAAAACAGTCTATGACTTGGGTGACTGGAGTCTCTGATGATTTTATGGGCTTTCCTCTGACGGCGCCTACTATATAGGTCCTGGATGTGAGGAAGCTTGGCCCCAGTGACGTACTGGGCCGTACGCACTACCCTCTGTAGCGCCTTATGGTCAGATGTTGAGCTGTTGAAACACCAGATGGTGATGCCGGTCAGGATGCCCTTAATGGAGCAGCTGTAGAATGTTTTGAGGACCCGGCAGGCCATGCCAAATCTTTAGTCTCCTGAGGGGGAAAAGGTTTTGTCGTTCCCTCTTCACGACTGTCTTGGTGTGTTTGGACCGTGATACATTGTTGGTGATGTGGACTCAAAGGAACTTGAAACTCTCAACCCGCTGCACTACAGCCCTGTTGATGTTAATGGGGGCCTGTCCGGCCCGTCTTTTCCTGTAGTCCACGATCATCTCCTTTGTCTTGCTCACATTGAGGGAGAGGTTGTTGTCCTGGCACGACACTGCCAGTTCTCTGAACTCCTCCCTCCCTCCCTGTCTCATCGTTGTTGGTGATCAGGCCTACCACTGTTGTGTTGTCAGCAAACTTAATGATGGTGTTGGAGTTGTTCTTGGCCACGCAGTCTTGGGTGAACAGGGAGTACAGGAGGGGATTAAGTACACACCCCTGAGGGGCCACAGTGTTGAGAAACTAACCAAATACAGGTGTGCCAAGCTTGTAGCGTCATACCCAAGAAGACTTGAGGATGTAATCGCTGCCAAAAATGATTCAACAAAGTACTGAGTAAAGCGTCAATACTTGTGTAAATGTCATATTTCATTATATATTTTTTTTATACATTTGCAAAATTTCTACAAACCTGTTTTTGATTTTTCATTATGGGGTATTGTGTGTAGACTGATGAGGGGGGGGGGACTATTTAATCCATTTTAGAATAAGGCTGTAACGCAACAAAATGTGGAGAAAGATCTGAATACTTTCCAAATGCACTGTACGTTGTGTGTCTTTTATTAACTTACATTTCTTTAATTGTTGACGGGAACCAGTTCATAGAAATCATTCATCATACAACCTAGGTTTCATGTGTCTTTCAACCCACCTTTCTCCATTATTATTGTACGTCTTACCAGAAATTTTCCTTCCTGGTGTGATGTAAATCACTATTGTCCCTTACTGGCAGCCTTACCCAGAAATGAGGCAGAAGGGGAAATGCTCTGACGATTAACATGTAGCCTAAGCTTCTTCCTGAGGGGAACTCTTCCCTCGTTCTCAAGCTCATCTCTTCACCCTTCCATCCCTCTTTTCTACATCTATGCTCCTACTGTGCCCGACTAAGCAGCTCATATTGGTAGAGACAGCTGTTACACGCAGTGATTGTAACGGATAATACAGATATACACAAAGGCAATAAACATAAAATCATATGAATGACTTTTTTCCAACTCTTTCCCATGATGTTGTGCAAGGATTACTCAATCATTTGGGCCGTGTCTGTTTGTGACTAGTGATTCACATGCAGAAGGAAAAAGATGATGATTGCACAGCATAGAGGCTGATTCTCAAGAGCTTAATGGGTTTGGTGAGTCGGGGTTTGTGACACAAAGTTTCTGTGAAGACATAACTCAGAGTTAAAAAACAACATCTTAGGTAAAAACCAAGCTCATGAACTCATGTATGAAATGTATTTGGGAGGCTCAAAATGCATGTGTGTGTCTGTTCAGCATTGGAACTTAAAACCCTCTCCTCCTTGGGAAAACCCTCATACTTTACAGTGCGCACGTTCCAATAATCTATCCTTTCTCCCCTTCGTGGGTTTGACAGGAAATGACAGGTATATGGAAACTCCCTTTAGCCCAGGCTTACGTCTATGCAATGCTTTTAACTTTGTGGGGCGTAGTGAACAATTGCACACTTCAGGAGAAAGGAGAGATTATTGGGATGCCATCATGGAAATTCCAACATCAAATCATAGATGAACACGCAGTTTCACTATCGGCAGACTGGGAGTCCCCACTTACCGGTGGAAGGTATAGAGCTGAGTGTCAGGCCGACCATTGAAGCCTGTTGTCAACAGAGTGGGCAATGAACGACACATAATTCTGCTCTGCCCTTAAGACCAGGGGCACAACTTTCACTGGGGACGGAGGCAACATTTCAACCCCCCCCCCCCCCCCCCCCCCCCAGTTTTATCACTGGAATGTGATACAAAACGTGCAACGATGTGCTTTAGGACCATGTGGACGCCTCCGAGCGATCGGGTTGGCTGTTTGAAGTGTTTATCCGACTGGATAAAAAAATATATATATAATCCCCCCCCCCCCACACATCTAAAACCAAAGTTGCGCCCCTGCTTAAGACAAATAGTATATGTGAAGAGGATGTCACTATGTTGAGAGAATACATGCATAGGGAATTTTCAAGGCACAAGTGTAATGTTCAAATTAGAGTAAGTAAGGTGCTTCTGGCCTATGTCTGAAGGCTACTCAAGGCTCTAAGATGGCTGCAAGGCTTTTGCCGTGTCAATACTTCTGTTTCAGCGATGATCTGTGACGTGAATTTGTGGTGCTCAAGAAATAAAAGTGAAACGTGTGTAAAGGACAGAGAAAAGTGAACTGAACTTCTACAGCGTGGTAATGACTGCCGTAGCCATTGCTTACCCATTCACTGCGAGAAGACGTCAAATAATGAGAGTGAAAGAGAGAAGAGAGAACGTCTGAGTGTGGTGCTAAAGAAAGACATGGAGGGTACGTGGGCTGAAAACCTCACAGAGAATAAACAGCTACAAGAATGAAGATGGACCAGTTTCCAGAGGAATCCTAGCTATGCAGAGCTGGGAAGAACTCGAAAGACACGTGATAGAACATTAGCGAGAGTGGAGACGTTTCTGGTGGCAAACATCTAAAGACAAAGGACAGACACGCCAACACGAATCAAGTGACTGACAGAACATTCACGGGAAGGAGAAGAGGAGAGGAGAGAGGCGGACATCCAGGATTAAAGCCGGGCAATTCAGCGATGGAGGGTAAGAAACACTACCGCTGCTTCTACTAAAGGAACGTAATGGTTTAAATGTTGACTGTGGTGTGTGTTCACTTCCTTTGCTGCAGTATGTAGCCTAAAGTGCCCAATATATATTTAACATTAGCTTTGCCACTCTTAAAACGTTGAGCTCATTGTTTTCTAAGACTGTTGGATACTGTTGGTGATTTACTGCTTTTGAATTGTCAACTCTACACATGTTTAGTAATACCTGTAGAGCGGCAGAGAGAACCTCCACCGCACACACGTTTTTGCACTTTTAATGAGAGATTCAGATTGTTGGCTAATTGTTCTTTATCGCTGGAGCACAGAAGCTTTACCTGTGTTTGCCAGGTCTCCGGGACTACACAGCCATTGGTTGAGCTGCTGCTATTGTGTCTGTGACGCGTTAGCCTTAGAAGCTACTCAGTCTCGAGCTAACTGCTAACGCTAGCATAAACGCTTAGCTCCCTTCGGCTAATGTAACACTTCTGTAACTCATTCAGCTCTTCATCTAAAAGTCAATAGGGGAAACCCTGAGGGAATCCTGGGAGGTACAGTGAGTAAACAGTGTAAGTAAAGTGTAACTCAGAGTGCACCTTCGAGTCCTTCCCCATCTACTGTTGTTGGGCGGTTAATGTATTAACTGTCCAGTGTTTCTCCCCTCAGACACTGATGGGAGCTACGAAGATGGTTGTGTTTTGGGAATCAATTTGCTGATCTTCCAAACCAAATAGTTCCAACCAGATCTAAACGAGAGTGGTGTGTGTGTGTGTGTGTGTGTGTGTGTGTGTGTGTGTGTGTGTGTGTGTGTGTGTGTGTGTGTGTGTGTGTGTGTGTGTGTGTGTGTGTGTGTGTGTGTGTCTGCTCAACACATTGCAAATTATTTGATTTTCCAACGCAACTTCCTTAGACAGCTAATACTGAATCAGTAAGACAGCAGATGACGATTTGGATGGCCAGGGGGAAAAAATGATCCATGACCTTGAATTGAGCTTGCGATCAGTACTGTGTGAGCAGTCAATAATACACTTATTATTGACTGTAACTTGAACATCCTCCATGAGACTCTTTGGCTCTGACCGTCTCCACAAGCATGTCATAACCATGTGGGATTCACCACATCCTCCTGACCATGGCTTTGTGGTACTGGCTGTAACCTCACTGCCTCACTGTGGCCCTCATGTTTCTTCTGGCCGTGTTACAGAGGCCAAAGTAAGCTCTGTGGCGATCGGGGTGGCTGTGGGATGCACCTTCCTTGCTCTCCTCATCGTCATCGGCATTGTGCAGTTCTGCTGCAATCGATCCTGGAAGAAATGCAGGAAACGCTGCAAGAGAAATGGTACGTCTACGTCACTCACCGGGCTGTACCTGAGCTTTACCTGGGAACTCTCATGCACCCAAGACACCTGCCCTTTTTAAAAGAGATCACCTCTATGACAACTGCCTGCCACACTGTCTGGGCATTGTCTGGTGACCTCACACACCTGTCATGTAGCAATCCAGTGTGAATCTATTGTTCCTGTGTGTACCTGTAATATCACATACCCTGGCACCTGTAACTTGTCTGATTGCAATGATTGACTGCCCAAAATAATCACCTCTCTCTCTCTCTCTCTCCCTCACTCTCTCTCGCTCTCTCTCTCTCTCGCTCTCTCTCTCTCTCTCGCGCTCTCTCTCTCTCTCGCTCTCTCTCGCGCTCTCTCTCGCGCTCTCTCTCTCACTCTCTCTCTCTCACTCTCGCTCTCTCTCTCTCGCTCTCTCTCTCTCTCGCTCTCTCTCTCGCTCTCTCTCTCCAGAGGCATCACTGAAAGAAAAAGTGCTTACGTGAGTGTGTTGACAACCAGTTAACTAAATGGGGATGGTAATGGTGGTAAATCGTTCCTCTACAGAATTGCACTCCCTCTGTGTGAGCTGTGTGTGAGAGATGTGTTGTTTATTAAATTATCTGATGTGTGTGTCTACAGGAAGTTTGGCCAAAATAAGTCTCCCCCTCCCTTCTCCATCAGTGGCTGTTTGAAGTAGAGGACCTGCAACACACAGGAGAACATCTCTGTTGATTACATTCTCTTTCTTTCTCCCTCTCTTGCTCTCTGATATTGATCTAACAGTCATGTATTTGAACGTAATACTCTGTCTCCTGTGAATATAGCGCAGTATGTCTCTGTAGAGAGAGCAGCAGTAGCCTCGAAGTTATAGAAGCGGGCCAGCAACCGGAGGGGTGCCACTTACTGCTAATGTTCCTTTGGAACTTAACCCCCTAAACTGTTATTTTGGGCTATGCACTGCCGGTGCCCTCTGCTCCAGCCTCTCCAACCGTGTGTATATACAATGACTTAAACTATTCAGACCACTTGACTCTCCACATTTTGTTAAATTACAGCCTATCCAAAAATGTATTAATTAGTTTGTTTACTCATCAATCTACACACAACGCCCATAATGACAAAGCAAAAACAGGTTTTTATGGGAATCTTTTTTTAAATGGCGGCAGGGTAGCCTAGTGGTTAGAGCGTTGGACTAGTAACCGAAAGGTTGCAAGTTCGAATCCCCGAGCTGACAAGGTACAAATCTGTTGTTCTGCCCCTGAACAGGCAGTTAACCCACTGTTCCTAGGCCGTCATTGAAAATAAGAATTTGTTCTTAACTGACTTGCCTAGTAAAAATAAAGGTAAAATAAAAAACTAAAATATCACATTTACATAAGATTTCAGTTCCTTTACACAATACTTTGTTGAAGCACCTTCGGCAGCAATTACAGCATCGAGTCTTCTTTGGTATAACGCTACAAGTTTGGGACACCTGTATTTGGAGAGCTTCTGCCCTTCTTCTTTGCAGATCCTCTCAAGCTCTGTCAGGTTGGATGGGGGAGCGTTGATGCATTTTTTCAGGTCTCTCCAGAGATGTTTCGATCTGGTTCAACTCCGGGCTCTTGCTGGGCCACTCAAGGACATTCAGAGACTTGTCCGAAGCCACTCTTGCATTGTATTGGCTGTGTGCTTAGAGTCATTGTCCTATCGGAAGGTGAACCTTTGCCACAGTCTGAGATCCTGAGTGGTCTGGAGCAGGTTTTCATCAAGAATCTCGCTGTACTTTGCTCCGTTAATCTTTGCCTCGATCCTGACTAGTACCCTAGTTGAAAAACTGTGCTGAAAAACATCACCACAGCATGATGCTGCCATCACCATGCTTCACCGTAGGGATGATGCCAGGTTTCCTTCAAACGTGATGCTTGGCATTCAGGCCAAAGAGATCAATCCTGGTTTCATCAGACCAGATAATCTTGTTTCTCATGGTCTGAGAGTCTTAAGCAGGCTGTCATGTGGTTTCCGTCTGGCCACTCTACCATAAAGGCTTGATTGGTGGAGTGCTGCAGAGACGGTTGTCTATCTGGAAGATTCTCCCATCTCCACAGAGGAACTCTAGAGTTCTGTCAGAGTGACCATCGGGTTCTTGGTCACCTCCCTGACCATGGCCCTTCTCCCTCGATTGCTCAGTTTGGTCGGACTGCCAGCTCTAGGAAGAGTCTTGGTGGTTACCAACTTCTTCCATTTAAGAATGTCGGAGGCCACTGTGTTCTTGGGGACCTTCAATGCTGCAGACATTTTTTGTTACCCTTCCCCAGATCTGTGCATTGACACCATCCTGTCTCGGAGATCTACGGACAATTGCTTCGACCTCATGCCTTGGTTTTTGCTCTGACATGCACTATTAACTGTGGGACCTTATATAGACAGGTGTGAGCCATTCCAAATTATGTCCAATCAATTGAATTTACCACAGGTCGACTTCTATCCTCAAAAACTCCTGGATGATCAATGGAAACAGGATGCACCTGAGCTCAATTTCGAGACTCATAGCAAAGGGTCTGAATACTTATGTAGAGAAGGTATTTCTGATTTCTATTTTGCTGATTTAAAAAAAAAATGTAAATACATTTTAGAATAAGGCTATGAAAAAAATTTGAGGTCTGGCCTCCCGAGTGGAGCAGCGGTCTAAGACACTACATCACAGTGCTAGAGATGTCGCTACAAGTCCGGGTTTGATCCCGGGCTGTGTCGCAGCAGGCCGCAACCGGGAGACCCAAATGTCTATCTCGTGTGGACCAATAAAATGTATCTTATCTTATACTTACATAGCATAGCCTTTGTGTCCCATGAGTATGTCACTGTAGGCTGATGCAGAGTAATGGAGGAGCGTGTGTTTTAAAGTATGGCTCGGGTACGCTCACATAAGACTGAGCATATCAGTTATTTCAAAGTTTCTAATGCTCTCTCTCTCTCTCACTCATATCTCACCACACAAACCTCAAACAACTCACTCTCTCTTCCGGCCCACGTTTAAACATGAGGTAATACAGACAGGGGAGTTGATTTGAACTTTGTTGTAATACCACATTTGGTTTCTTTCATAATAGAAAATGAAATAAGAAATGTAACCACTATTCAACTGTCACGGTTTGTCCTCTCTGGATGAAGAAAGAATGGCGGGTTAGGGTGTCTCTATAGATTGAGGAAAACACAGAGAAGTGTGAGACTCAGAGGATGGTTGTGGAGGAAAGAGTACTGATGACGAAAAGGAGAATGGCGCCTTGGCGGCTAGTCAACAAGCTAACCACAGAAACTCACACATCATCTTTCTCATAAGCTGGAGGTAAAGTTCCTCTAAAGTCTAATTTTAGGTCCGTTTGATCGTTTAAACATCATATTTTTTTTGTCTTTGTCCCACTTATCTCTCTCATATATGTTTCCATACCCGTTCTGTTCTGGTATCATGTGTATCTTTTAATGACAGATTACCCACACATTTATTTACAAATGAGCGTTAATTATATATATATTTTTTAAGTGGATCATATTTCGTTGAAGCCTTGGTTTTCTTATACAGTATGGTGTAGTTGACATTTTTATTGAAAATATTTCCCTTTCTGATATTGACTGGCTATCTTCCTCTAAGACCTTGTGGCCTTTCCCCTGTGTGTGTGACAGAACGGAGATCGACGAGCGCATTACATGTACAGAACTGCATAGAACACTGGATCTATGTTGATAATTAGGGTTAATATATTCACAGTAGGCAGATCATCAGTTTGCTCCGACGAGGGAGAGGGTCTCTGTTCTACAGCAGCTTTTCTTGGGAAATGTTGCACTACTGTACGTGTCACCAATACGTTTACATACTAATGGTCCGTCCCAATGCCATACATACAGCATGATGTATTTTCATCTACCCATTTCCCCCTTCGACCCTGCTGTTTTCTGTGAAACCCATGGCAATTTTGGAAACCTGGCGGAGGTGTTGTGGGAGTTTCAAAGAACCTTATAAGACGTTGAAAAGAAAACTTTGGCTTTTTTATCTGTGGTTGAGCGAGTTGGAGTGTTATTCTTGTGATGGTGAGAGTTTAAGGCGGTGTGTTTACCATAACAGGTGACACTGCCCTGTGGGTGATATACCAGGTAATCTAAGGAGGAGATAAAAACAAACAAAAATCTCTTCTCCCTTTTAGGGCAGACAATAGCTCCTCACCCTCATGGCTGCTCTACAGGTCACAGATATGGCCTATAGGCGTACCACCAGGGCGATGTGTCACAGTATGTAGAAATTGTATTCCATATGTTTGATACATGTGGAATGACAGTTAAAATTCAGCATGTGAGGACTACATTAATTCTGGTTCAAGTGGTAATGTCAAGTGTCTTCTTGATTTTAGTGAGAAAGTTCAAATAGGAAAGCGGGATACCTAGTCAGTTGTACAACTGAATGCCATCAACTGAAATGTATGTTCCAAATACCTGTACTCAATTCTGATCTTTTCTATTTCAATAAAACTAGGATTTAATGTGTAAAGGGTGTTGTATGTTGGTGAATTAATATAGTTGGAGTTGTCTGCTTGTCATTTGATAAGGTGTTCCCCTGATAAAAGCATTATGTGTAGTGTTAGACTTAGGGGGAGACCGAAAGAGGAAGTGTCTATCTATTCTGTGCAACCGCTGATCTAGTTGATAATCGTTGGAAAACCGCTCATCGAATTCAGAATTTCCCCAGTATCATTATTTTTGCATGTGTGGAATTCCTCCTGTATCTCTGTGATATGTCATGTCATGCTGGAGGCTGTTTCATCTTCCGTCCCACTCTGTCCTTTTTCATCATTTTGACTGACTCATACCTTCGCTCCGCTGTATATTCTACAGATATTGAGTGCTACTTCACATAGCATACATACTATGTCTGTTTAACCCCGTTCACATACTGTATGTCTGTTTAACCCCGTTCGCATACTGTATGTCTGTTTAACCCCGTTCACATACTGTATGTCTGTTTAACCCCGTTCACATACTGTATGTCTGTTTAACCCCGTTCGCATACTGTATGTCTGTTTAACCCCGTTCACATACTGTATGTCTGTTTAACCCCGTTCACATACTGTGTGTCTGTTTAACCCCGTTCACAGTCTGTGTGTCTGTTTAACCCCGTTCACACACTGTGTGTCTGTTTAACCCCGTTCACACAGTGTGTGTCTGTTTAACCCCGTTCACACACTGTGTGTCTGTTTAACCCCGTTCACACACTGTGTGTCTGTTTAACCCCGTTCACACACTGTGTGTCTGTTTAACCCCGTTCACACACTGTGTGTCTGTTTAACCCCGTTCACACACTGTGTGTCTGTTTAACCCCGTTCACACACTGTGTGTCTGTTTAACCCCGTTCACACACTGTGTGTCTGTTTAACCCCGTTCACACACTGTGTGTCTGTTTAACCCCGTTCACACACTGTGTGTCTGTTTAACCCTGTTCACACACTGTGTGTCTGTTTAACCCCGTTCACACACTGTGTGTCTGTTTAACCCCGTTCACACACTGTGTGTATGTTTAACCCCGTTCACACACTGTGTGTATGTTTAACCCCGTTCACACACTGTGTGTCTGTTTAACCCCGTTCACACACTGTATGTATGCTCTTTACATACTGAGATGAATAAACAGAAACTATCAGATCCTTACTCAGAAAAAGAACACAAGACAAAATACAACGTGACTTCAGATGAACACAGTTCATAAATACATTATTTGTGTAAATATGTAGAATGTGTAATGAACACAGGATTGGGAAGTCCAAAGGCCAGTAAATATAGGAAAACCCAGTCACATATGGGGTAGTCAGTTAACATTTTCACAGCTATCGTCAGCGGACTAGATCCAAACGACATTCTGTTTGACTTTCAGTTGCTGCAGTTATTAGTAATAATTGACCTATAAACCTCCACGATAGAAAGAGATATGGTTGTTTTCTTTGGAAAACTCACCAGATGACTCTGACCAACATTGATAAATATCTCAACATTATAACTTATAAAACATGTTTTCACAGAGAGCTTGTAGAATCCTTTATGATGATGACCTTTGCAATGCTGTTATAATCCACCCTGTCGCCCCATCTGCCGAGTCAAAACCGTTTCCCTCCTTTTTCCTCCCACACTTGTTTCACTTCTGGTGAAATGCTTCTTGTCAGTTGAAATGGGTGAAGGGGTGTCAGAAGGGGGTGTTTCCCATCTCCTGCTCAAATCTCTAAAGACCCACCAAATAGCGGCAGCCAACAGCTGTGTGCTGTTTTGAAAATAAGCTCAACCAAAGTTTTCTTTCTGCCTCACAGAACTTTGTCAATAACAGTTGACAATGTCAGTGACTGCTTTAGGTGACTCCTCGGAGTTAACTAAAGTGAAGAAACATGGTAATTTATTCACAAAAGGTAACAAAAAAGGCTCCAAAAATATTTAAATAGCTACAATTAGAATTATGGTTGCTGATTTCTTTTTTCAGTTAGGAAAAGGACTGTTTACTTGAAATGACATACAAAGGGCTTCTAGACATATTGCATGACTCCCCACAATCTGCATTGCTAAACCAACTCTTCTGTGTGTCACACAGTGTCCTCCGTTTGTGGACCATGTCAACCAAATGTCACTTCCAAATCACCCAGAGAAGGAAGCATAGTGTTCACGCTGCAGTTCAGTCCTCCCTCCAGCGGGGGCAACACTGATAAAGCCGTCGGGAGTGGAAAGGATTCACCGATGCATGTAGGCAGGTGGGAAAAGGTTACTGAGTCCTCCAAGTTCACCACCGTTTCTATGTGGAGATTGTTCGTTTTATAGCTGGAGCACGGAGATTCCATCTCACACATGTCTCCTGTGAGACTGCTGCAGTTTAGCTGCTCCTCTGTCAAACTAAACAGGGCTACAGACTGTCCACCGACACTCCCCTCACAGTGTCTTCTTGTCTGGCACCAAACACATTGGCTTGCCCCTAAACAAACACATGCCATGTGACCTGACCTGTATCCCAAAACAGGATCAGCCATAATTGTTTCGCATGAGATTTGTTGAAAACTCTGCTCTGTCTCAGTAAAATGAGAGTCCACCGAAGAGGGACTCTGGCTCCGGTAGCCATCCCCTGTGACCATTACCATCCCAGGCAAGATTCCACAGTCGTCCCCCTGTAGACTCCCAGCACACCCTAACTGGCAGCCCAGCCCTACCCCACTGTCCTCTTTCAGGCTGATGTTTATGTTAATCCTCCTATCCAGCAGGGGGGGCTCTCCAGTTCCACTCCTGCTGCTGATGGCACTCTCTGGTGCTCCCAGGCTTCCACAGCCACTGTCTTCTTGCTTTTCCGGACTCCTTCCGTTTCCATTCCCAGAAATGTGTGATTTAGTGCAATCCCCACTGCCCAGACTCGTCCTTCTGTCCTCTCCTTCTTCCTGCTCTCCCTTGCCTGCTAGAGTAGTCCTTTCGTCGGCCAACCAGACCATGGCATCAGTTCTGTCGGTGCTCATGAACCAGCCTTTGTCTGTGACGATCTCCACTGGGACCTCTCCCACACAGAGAGGCTGCCAGCCACTGCCTGTGGATTTCTGAGGTAAAAGAGGACAAAATTAGAAAACATGAATCCATAAACAAACAACTCCTAGAATGAGGAAGTGATCAATAACGGGAAATAGAATAGGCCTTTAGATTTGATTAAGATAATCAAGAGTTAAACAGAGAGTTTATATAAAGACTTCTTAAAAGCCCGGTGCTTTCCTATCTGTGAAGTTGCAGGAAATGAACATATATGTATGTTGTAGAACAGAGCACCACTTGTTTCCTCTACTGAGCCATTTACTTTATTTTCGTACTCCTTATATTGTATTATTTCTTATTGTTGTTTCATTGTCGAGAAGGAACCTGCAAGTAAGAATTTCATTGGACGATGTATACCATGCGTATCCCATACATATGGACTAATAAAACCTGAAAATACTACCTGTTGTGTTGCTTCTTTTGTTTTGCACTTTTAGAATACAGCGTTTTTAACCTTTCCCTGAAGTGTCCTTTCCCTGAAGTGTCCTTTCCCTGAAGTGTCCTTTCCCTGAAGTGTCCTTTCCCTGAAGTGTCCTTTCTCTGAAGTGTCCTTTCCCTGAAGTGTCCTTTCCCTGAAGTGTCCTTTCCCTGAAGTGTCCTTTCCCTGAAGTGTCCTTTCTCTGAAGTGTCCTTTCCCTGAAGTGTCCTTTCCCTGAAGTGTCCTTTCCCTGAAGTGTCCTTTCCCTGAAGTGTCCTTTCTCTGAAGTGTCCTTTCCCTGAAGTGTCCTTTCCCTGAAGTGTCCTTTCCCTGAAGTGTCCTTTCTCTGAAGTGTCCTTTCCCTGAAGTGTCCTTTCCCTGAAGTGTCCTTTCCCTGAAGTGTCCTTTCCCTGAAGTGATTGACAGTCAGTTCTGCATTAGTGAAACTGTTCAAAGAAACATACCAGTGCAACAGGCATTTTCTCAGGGCGCCTCAGGAAGCAGCAAAGGGCCAGCATGACCAGGACCCCCATTACGCTTAGGGTGGAGAAGGACACCACAGCAAGGATATACCACTCTGGTGAGAACAGAACTTGTGATTAGCCGAGTGAGTTTAGTTAATAAGACTCTAGACATTAGGTATATGACATATCGGAATATGGCCACATAGAGCTGTGTAGTCTGAGTTGTATTACCTTGCTCTGGCAGCAGGAGGCACTGTTGAGGGGAGACCTCACTGGTGAATTGTCCTCCGTTGCCTGCAACTTTGAGGCAGACACAGTACTCCTGTCCCCAATGAAGAGACGTAAACCGAGCCTCCGCCTTATCCTCGTCGTCTTCATCCTTCAATTGAATGACAACGGTCTGCAAGCCAATACATGAAAATGTCAGTCAATACATTAACCTGAATATGACCTTGGATGAACCACACGTTATTATTTATTTTATTACATTAGAAGTACTGCTTTTAAACCACGTCTGATCAGTACCTTGTTGTCCTGCCCTCTTCCCTGTAGGTAGATAGTATAAGTCAGGCCAAATGGGAAGATCTTTTTTAGTAATGGCTTCCTGTGAACACGGACTGTTACTGAACTGGAGGTGGCCAACAGTGTACTGGAGGGATGCTGCAGTTTACCTGGGAGAACAGGGGTAGTGGAGAAAGGTAAGCAATGGACAAGCGTTTGGCATTGTGTCACTATGAACTAGAAACAAATTAGCAAAATCTATTCAACTCGGCCACTAAAACTTAGCTCTACTTGACTTACTTTCTCTGGGGTTGAACCTCTTCCCCCGTGACCAGGCAGAGATGCTGTTCTCAGTGACCAGTCGAACCCGGACCTTGTAGACCATGAAGAAGTCACCGATAAGGTAGGACAGGTCACAATATGTCAGCTGGGTCCTGTCACAGCTGGTCACGTTGGTCCAATTACTATTGACATACCTGAGGAAAGACAGGTGAAAGTAGCTAGATTAATTAGAATACTTTCTTCAAAGATGAGGAGAGGGTGGTATGGAAGAATGATTGAAGAGGGTAAAGGGGATAGAGTGGACAGGGAGGACTCTGAAATGGATGCGGTAGCTAAGTGCGGTAGCTAAATGACAGGTCGGAGAACGAAGGGATGAGTGAATTAGGTGGATGTAATTAGTGTGGGGTATACCTGGCCATCTGCACCTGGTACTGAGCCAGTGGCGGGGCCCCTTCAGGGGAGTCCCAGAGCAACGTCACCTCCCCGTCCCATATGTCCACCGTCAGATTGACTGGCTTCAGTAGGTCTTTACCTGTCACAATTATAACATTCCAATGTTAAAGAATTTCTCTGCATTTTTCTGAGATTTTCAAAGTACAAATAATTCATAGAGAGCCTGGGAGTCCAGAGAATCAATAAGTAAGGAGTTTTTCCTAGCCACCGTGCTTCTACATCTGCATTGCTTGCTGTTTGGGGTTTTAGGCGGGGTTTCTGTACAGCACTTTGTGACATCGGCTGATGTTAAAAAGGGCTTTATAAAAAACATTTGATTGATTGATTGAAGTAGTTGGTGGATTTCCTAAAGGGGACTACGTTTCATCAGGGGGTTTCTAAACCCGTTTCGCTACGAAATGTCACAATGTTTACAGTTGACTCATGACAATATTTGCTCAAATTCCAATTATTCACTGTGAATTGTCTGTGGTTATTATTGATACATCCTCAAATTATAACTATATCATAGGATGTCAATTGAACCACATATTTTCTCTGTTGACTCAAGTTAACTAGATTAAATGTTTAACATAGACTAATAATTTAAATATCAATAACAATCAGCACTTAGTTTCTTTTTTTATGTATACGGCCATTAAATTTTTAGATCGATGTGGGTCTTAAAACGTGTTCCATTTTGATAGGAAGGGCACATACACACTGAGAAATGTACAATATGCTACCTCAAACACTTTTGAAAGCTAGGCCACTATGAACATTTCTAAGTGCTCTTTGTACTAAGTAACAATAAAAAAACTGTCAATGACAGTAAGAAATAAAGTAGAGACATTATTTTTATATATAGAATAGTCTCACAAGTCTCTCTAAATGTAAGAACATTATATTCACAGCACATATATACATACATATATATGTATGCTGTGTATATATAATGTTCTTACATTTAGATAGACTATTGTGAGAACTAAACAGCAATAACCAGCCATTTTGAATATATTATTAAGGCTTTCATTACCTGACACATAGTCCGAGGTGATCAGGAGGGCAAGAATGGAAATCCACAAGGTCCAATCCATGTCCAATATATATTCTCTGATCCTTAGATAATCAGCATCATACTGTAGATATTGTCCACACACTTCTGGCGTACAGGATAGTACAGGATAGCTCAGCTAGACTCCTCTGTTGTGATATAAGACACTTTACTCAGTTACAGTCAATAGTTGACATGACTCTCACAGTTCCGTTTGATCTGTGTGACAGTGTGAGGAGGCTATGTGTTTATTTCCCCATATGACCTCACACCCCTTTATCTCTCTCTCTCTCTCTCGCTCTGCTGACAACGGGCTTCCTGTTCAGACTGTAGCATAGAGCTTCCCTCTTCTCACTCTTCACCCCATACTTCACCCACATGTCTCTCCCTTCCTCCTCCTTTCACTTTCCATCTTTCCTCATAGACCAAGGGGGTTTACATACACTTAGGTTGGAGTCAGCGTAGCCTAGTGGTTAGAGCGTTGGACTAGTAACCGGAAGGTTGCGAGTTCAAACCCCCTGACAAGGTACAAATCTGTCGTTCTGCCCCTGAACAGGCAGTTAACCCATTGTTCCCAGGCCGTCATTGAAAATAAGAATATGTTCTTAACTGACTTGCCTGGTTAAATAAAGGAAACATTAAAAAAAAAATTAAAACTAGTTTTTCAACCACACCACAAATGTCTTGTAAACAAACTATAGTTTTGGCAAGTCAGTTAGGACATCTACTTTGTTCATGACACAAGTAATTTTTCCAACAATTGTTTACAGACAGAGTATTTCACTTCTAATTCAATGTTTCACAATTCCAGTGGGTCAGAAGTTTACATACACTAAGTTGACTGTGCCTTTAAGCAGCTTGGAAAATTCCAGAAAATGATGTCATGTCTTTAGAAGCTTCTGAAGCTAATTGACATCATTTCAGTCAATTGGAGGTGTACATGTGGATGTATTTCAAGGCCTACCTTCAAACTCAGTGCCTCTTTGCTTGACATCATGGGAAAGTCAAAATAAATCAGCCAAGACCTCAGAAAAACAATTGTAGACCTCCACAAGCCTGGTTCATCCTTGGGAGCAATTTCCAAATGCCTGAAGGTACCATGTCCGTCTGTACAAAGAATAGTACGCAAGTATAAACACCATGGGACCACGCAGCCGTCATACAGCTCAGGAAGGAGACGTGTTCTGTCTCCTAGAGATGAATGTACTTTGGTGCGAAAAGTGCAAATCAATCCCAGAACAACAGCAAAGGACCTTGTGAAGATGCTGGAGGAAACAGGTACAAAAGTATCTATATCCACAGTAAACCGAGTCCTATATCGACATAACCTGAGGGTCCGCTCAGCAAGAAAGAAGCCACTACTCCAAAACCTCCATAAAAAAGCCAGACTACGGTATGCAAATGCCCATGGAGACAAAGATCGTACTTTTTGGAGAAATGTCCTTGAGTCTGATGAAACAAAAATAGAACTGTTTGGCCATAATGACCATCATTATGTTCGAAGGACAAAGGGGGAGGCTGGCAAGCCGAAGAACACCATCCCAACCGTGAAGCACGGGGGTGGCAGCATCATGTTGTGGGGGTGCTTTGCTGCAGGAGGGACTGGTGCACTTCACAAAATAGATGGCATCATGAGGAAGAGAAATTATGTGGATATATTGAAGCAACATCTCAAGACATCAGTTAAAGCTTGGTCGCAAATGGGTCTTCCAAATGGACAGTGACCCCAAGTGACCCCAAGTGTACTTCCAAAGTTGTGGCAAAGTGGCTTAAGGACAACAAAGTCAAGGTATTGGAGTGGCCATCACCCTGACCTCAATCCTATAGAACATTTTCTGGGGAGAACTGAAAAAGCGTGTGCGAACAAGGAGGCTTAGAAACCTGACTCAGTTAAACCAGCTCTGTCAGGAGAAATGGGCCAAAATTCACTCAACTTATTGTGGGAAGCTTGTGGAAGGCGTCCTGAAACTTTTGACCCAAGTTAAACTATTTAAAGGCAATGCTACCAAACACTAATTGAGTTTGTAATCTTCTGACCCACTGGGAATGTGATGAAAAATAAATAAAAGCTGAAATAAATAATTCACTCTACTATTATTCTGACATTTCACATTCTTAAAATAAAGTGGTGACCCTAACTGACCTAAAAGAGAGACTTTTTACTAGGATTAAATGTCAGGAATTGTGGAATACTGAGTTGAAATGTATTTGGCTAAGGAGTATGTAAACATCTGAATTCAACTGTAGATACTTATTGCAGAGATATTTATTTGCTCAGATTTATCGGATCAGGTGCGTGTGTTTCACTTGTCTTACTTTACCACTGTAACATAACATAGGGTTTCAAATGGCAATATAAATATTTGCAGTATGTCTCAATGTTTAAGTCCTGTGAAATCTGTGAAATTGTTTTAGCAAGTGTTAGTCATGAACAATGCACACCCAGTTTCTTTCTCAATCACTAGAATAACTCATTTAGAATGGAGCTCTGAAATATATCTGTCTGTTCCATGACTGTCCATCTCAATACTGCAGAAGTACGCAGAAGGATCACTGTGATTCAAAAGGATAGTCTACATCAACCGGCACTCGTCATAGATATCCACAGGACACAATATCAATTCGAGGTTGTGGAATAAATTAAATTCAATGTTTCCTATATTAGGGAAGCAGTGTGTCCATTATGCATAAAATGGGTCTCATCAAGCCCGTGTGGGTAGTCATGCCCTCTCTGGCCCTTAATCTCAGAACAAAGAACATGACCACAGCTCTGTGCATTTCCATTCAAGGCAATTTGAGAGTTGCTACTTGGGATGATGACACTCTCTCTAAGTCCACATAGTTGGGCCCGAATGCATTAAAACTGTACCTCATGCATTTGAACAAGTAAAAATCAGTCTGGGTTTGATCTAACCCACCTGATCTAACTCACCTACCTCTCTTTGAGCTGTCTCCCCTCAAGGGGCCCAAACTGTCCCTAGACCTATCCACTCCGCACCCCAACAACACTGCTGCATGCAGAGTCATACACCAAAATGCTTATAAGAGTTAGTTTCACACCATTGTGCTTTTACTTCCTTTCAGGGGGGTTTAGTTTCTACATGCTAACCTTTATCACTTCTGTTTTCTTGTCATGTTTTTGATTCTGAGAAAACAGTTTCTCTATTCTGTACATTATGAGAAAACACAGACCGCAAATCCTCTCTCTGACAATATCCTGTGTGATCTCGATCTCCTTAGCCGATGTGAGTAAAACATTTAAACAGGTTAACATTCGCAGGGCAGGACGAAATACCAGTACACATACTCAGAGCAAGTGCTGACCAGCTGGTGGGTGTCTTGACTGACATTTTCAACCTATCCCTGACCCGGTCTGTAATGCAAACTTGTTTCAAGCAGACCACCATAGTCCCCGTTCGCAAGAACGCCAAGGTAGCCTGCCTAAATGACTATCACCCCGTAGCACTGACATCTATAGCCATGAAATACTTTAAAAAGGTTGGTCATGGCTCACATCATGACTCACCGTCATCCCAGACACCCTGGACCTATGGCAGGGCAATATGTCCAAAATATTATATCACTGTATTTAAAAAATAATTGACGGTATGACGGTATTTGATGGTATTTTTAGTTTTTGAATAATACATGTTGTACATTTGCTTTATGACTAGTGAGTGATCCTAGGGTGGCAACACATACAATCTAAGTGATTTCAACGAGTCTTTCTCAATTCTGATTGTTTTATACTGTTCAATTCAACAACAACAAAAACCAATTTCAGCACTTTTCCAATTTCTGCATTTCCTGCACTCAATTGCAGTGGTGGAAAAGTACCCAATTGTCATTTTGAGTAAAAGTAAAGATACGTTAATAGAAAATGACTCAAGTAAAAGTTAGTCACCCAAAAGTAAATGTAATTGATAAAATGTACTTCAGCATCAAAAGTAAAAGTATAAATCATTTCAAATTCCTTATATTAACAAACCAGATGGTACCATTTTATTTTTTTATTTTATTTTAATTACAGATAGCCAGGGGCACACTCCAACACTCAGACATAATTTACAAACAAAGCATTTGTGTTTAGTGAGTCCACCAGATCAGAAACAGTAGATGACCAGGGATAATCTCTTGACAGTCTCTTAGTACAGATACCAAAAACAATGACTTAAGTAGTACTTGAAAGTATTTTTACTTAAGTTGTACATGAAAGTATTTTTTACTTAAGCACTTTACACCAATGCTCAATTGAGAATTTTCACACTGCCACATAGGGCTGCACGATATGGGCAAATAACCTAGGACTTACTTTTAACCAAATGTTGCAATTGCGATTTGACTTGCGAATTAGAGCAAAACTGTCGGAATCGTGGAAGAATAATGACTATTCTAATTTTATAGTTAGAATAGAGTGGGTACTTTGAATACAGTGTTGTTTGAGGTGACAATGAATTAAACTGCCAAGGAGGAGTTATTGTGACAGGGTAGTAATGATGGGCATTCCGGCTCTTTTCAGTGAGCCGGCTCTTTCGGCTCCCAAACGGCTCTCTAAAAAAAATATGTTTCGTATTTTTTCAAGTCGAACAGTTTGCGAGAGTTTGTTATGAAAAAGAATGCTATTAAACATTTACATTTAAAGTATAACGTTTTAATGTATATAAACAAAATGCATTTAACCATAACCATTAAGGAATACAATCTGAACAACATAATAATAGAACATTGCACCTTATCAAAGAAAAATAAATAACTATGTGCAACTGCAGCATCCCACTTTAAACTGGTCCCTATTTTCTCACCTTAATTGCCATGTTATAAGCAGCAGCACACAGCAATGCTGACCACATTTAGCTTTTATGAGAGATTTGCATTCAGAAATGCAAGCTGCCTCACTTTCAAGGGGCTGATGCGGTTTCATCTCTCAGTAATTATTTGTCCCGTTTTTGAGAAGACCCTCTCAGAGGGAACGGATGTGGCCACTATGCAGAGTCTCCCTGTCATCAAATCGAATCAAATCAAATGTATTTATATAGCCCTTCGTACATCAGCTGATATCTCAAAGTGCTGTACAGAAACCCAGCCTAAAACCCCAAACAGCAAGCAATGCAGGTGTAGAAGCACGGTGGCTAGGAAAAACTCCCTAGAAAGGCCAAAACCTAGGAAGAAACCTAGAGAGGGACCAGGCTATGTGGGGTGGCCAGTCCTCTTCTGGCTGTGCCGGGTGGAGATTATAACAGAACATGGCCAAGATGTTCAAATGTTCATAAATGATCAGCATGTTTGAATAATAAGAAGGCAGAACAGTTGAAACTGGAGCAGCAGCACGGCCAGGTGGACTGGGGACAGCAAGGAGTCATCATGTCAGGTAATCCTGGGGCATGGTCCTAGGGCTTAGGTCCTCCGAGAGAGAGAAGGAGAGAATTAGAGAATGCACACTTAGATTCACACAGGACACCGAATAGGACAGGAGAAGTAATCCAGATATAACAAACTGACCCTAGCCCCCGACACATAAACTACTGCAGCATAAATACTGGAGGCTGAGACAGGAGGTCATGACTTTAGTAAGCCGTGGGTAGACAGAGGCCTTGTTCTTCCACCAGCTCAGAGGATCTGCAGATCTTTGGAGGAGGGGTTCCTCCAATTAGGATCGGACCTCCATTATGGCATCTGCTGACCGATTCCTTCGTGCTGCATCCTCAGTTGCTCTCTCGTCAAACAGCATCCAAACAGCAGACGTTTGTGTCACTACTGCTGGTGCTTCTGCTCCATCTGACCCCTCTTCTTCCTGTTGCCCTGGTGCCTGAGCCAGCTGACTGCTGGGGCTGTCCCTCCCTGCTGCTGAGGTTATTCTTTTAAGAGCCTCATCAATCGCTCTGGCATCACTGAAGGCTAAATTCTTAAACCTGGTGTCAAGTGCAGTGATTTCTGATAGCATGTGATTATATTCCATTCTGTGGAACTTTCTGTCCATTGATGAACATAGGGTGTCCATCACCTCTGTCACATGTCCTGTGGTTACATTTGCTTCTCTCTGGGTGCTGGCTGTGATTCACTGCAGACTCTTACACAGGAGTATCATTTTTGAGGGTGTCACATAGCTGAAAGGAGAGAACAGTAACTTATTAGTTCAGGTTCTCATCTACTGCTCATATACAGTACATATATAATACTGAATTAAATAATGATGTAGTACTAACTGCTTACTGTACCTCTCTCCACTGAGCTCCACAGAGACCTGCTCAAAGGGTTCCAGGACTCTGCACACCTCCTCCACCACCTCCCATTCCTCTTGGGTCAGAGCATCAACAGGTGCATTGACAATGGCCAGGGTAGAGATGATGGCATCCTTTGAGTCAAGAAACCGCTTCAACATATAAAATGTTGAATTCTACCTTGTAGTGGAGTCTTGTTTAGGCCTCAGCTCAGGCATTCCCATCTGTTGTTGTGTAGACTTTAGTTTTTCAGCACCTACTGTGCTCCTGTGGAAGTATTCCACAGCTGCTTTCACTTTGTCCACAGTGGGCTTCATCACCTTCAGAGCATCTCTTACAATCAGGTTGATTGTGTGGGCAAGACATGGATGTTGGGTCCATTTATGGCTTTGGTTATGTTAGCGGCATTGTCGCTAACACAACAGACCACTTTTCCATCTACTTGCCATTCTCTGGCCACTCTCAACAGTTCCTCTGTCAAGTTCTCTGAGGTGTGTCTGTCGCTGAACTCGAAGCAGTCCAGAAGACAGCTAGACATCGAAAAATCTTCAATGAGGTGACATGTAACTGACATGTAAGAAGTGGTTACCCTTGATGTCCAGCAGTCAGCGGCAAGGCAAACTGCAGTAGCTTTTTGGACTCTTTCCCGTACCTGTGTGCTCTCGTACAGTTGTGGAATAAGTGATTTTGAAAGGGTTTTCATGCTTGGAATTGTGTACATTGGATTTAGACTATAGCTATAATTTTATAAACCTCTGTCCTCCACGATCGAAAATGGCTGCAAATGGTGGCAATCATTTTAGCCAATCCAATATCAATTTGGCCTTGTTTTGCTACAGACAAAGATTTGGCATAAACTGGTCCATAGAAGACTGCGTTGCTGTGGGTCGCGGAGTAGGCCTACTTGACTGAGTGGATACATATCCACGTGTTGAGGTGCTGGCTCCACCACTATCACTAGCAGGCCCGCTAGTTTCTCGAAGCTCCGCTACAGTTAGCTTCACAGTTGGGTGCACTGTTCGCATATGCCTGTAGGTTGTGCATAGAACCGGCTTTATATTAGATTTTTTTTAGGCAAATTCTACACTGTGCTTTGTCTACATTATTAAAATTCATCCAAATGTTACTGTGCTTCCAACTCATCTTCCACCTGTTGTTTTCACAGCTGTCCTTCCTCTCTCCCCGGCTGCAGTGTTGCCATCTAATTTTCAGGGGAAGTTGCTTGAGGCAGGTCGATTTGTTGCTAAAAGTTGCTAAATGACGTTGTGATGTCATTGTGTGATGACGTCAGTACGTAGAATACACAATAACGTTACTCAAATTGACTGGCCATCTCGACGAAATATATGATTTGACATTTGTTAGTTTAGATTTGTTTGTTTATTATCATATATTTTTATTTGTAAAAGTAATATAAACACAACACATTGAATTATTGAACAATTACATTTTCTTTTCTTTTTAACTAGTAAACCTACACATTCTGAACAATTATAGTTTTAAGCAGTGTATTGGTAGTCAGTTAACATGCTACCTAACTGATCAACAATTATAGGTACAGGCTAATAACAAGGTATATATGCTATCTTATTGAACAAGCAACTTAACTCAAATAATGATGTATGCGCTAGGCATCTCTCTCCAGGTTGTTGTGCTGCTTGGCTGGCTAGCTGCTCAATGGTTTCCTCCAGATTTTGCCACTGTTCTCGCACACACTGCAGTACCCACTGCCACCATCAGCTGTGTGTCTCTGCCAGTTCCAGAAAGTCCACTCCTTGCATACGCACTGTAAATATGATGAATCATAGATTGGCAAGGAAATCCTCTTCATCTTCACTGTCCAACTGCAATGTCACGGAGCTGGAACCAGCAGTAGAGAATGGAGTGGCCTTAACCTTTCTAGGGCAGGTGTTCCGCTAGCGGAACCCCTTCGACAACATTCCGCTGAAAAGGCAGCGTGCGAAGTTCAAAAATATTTTTCCGAAATATGTCATTTTCACATATTAACAAGTCCAATACAGCAAATGAAAGATAAACTTCTTGTTAATCTACCCATCATGTCCGATTTCAAAGAGGCTTTACAGCGAAAGCACAACATATGATTATGTTAGGTCATAGCCAAGTCAAAAAAACACACAGTGGCAAAAATATGGAAAAAGCATAATCTGAGTACGGCGCTCAGAGCCCAATCCAGCCAAAGAAATATCTGCCATGTTGGAGTCAGCAGAAGTTAGAAATAACATTATAAATATTCACCTACCTTTGATGATCTTCATCAGAATGCATTCCCAGGAATCCCAGTTCGACAATAAATGACTGATTTGTTCCATAAAGTTCCATAAAGTCCATAATTTATGTCCAAATAGCCACTTGTTGTTAGCGTGTTCAGCCAAGTAATCCATCTTCATAAGGCGTGAGCACTTCGTCCAGACAAAAACTTGAAAGGTTCCGTTACAGGTCGTAGAATCAAGTCAAACGATGTATGAAATCAATCTTTAGGATGTTTTTAACATAAATCATCAATAAGGTTCCAACCGGAGAATTCCATTGTCTGAAGAAAAGCACTGGGACGAGAGCTAACTCTGTCTGGACTGCGCGTCACGAGCCTGAGACACTCTGCCAGACCTATGACTCATTCAGCTCCCATTCCCCCCTCCTTTATAGCAGAAGCCTGAAACAGGTTTCTAAAGACAGTTGACTAGTGGCAGCCTTAGGAAGTGCAACTTGACCCCATAGACACTGTGTATTCGGTAGGTCAAGCTTTGAAAAACTACAAACCTCAGATTTCTCACTTCCTGGTTGGATTTTTCTCAGGTTTTCGCCTGCCATGCGAGTTCTGTTATACTCACAGACATCATTCAAACAGTTTTAGAAACGTCAGAGTGTTTTCTATCCAATACTAATAATAATATGCATATATTAGCATCTGGGACAGAGTAGGAGGCAGTTCACTCTGGGCACGCTATTCATCCAAAAGTGAAAATGCTGCCCCCTATCCCAAAAAGGTGTATGCTGCTGTGGTGCCAAACTGCTGTAGAACTTCACTTGGTAGTTTATGCTGGTAATAGGTAACACCAGCCAACTTCAGTCCATACCGAACCAGGAGTCTGGAGTGGAGAGTGTGCAGTGACATTCTATTTCTTAACTTTGACTTTGATTGTTTGGGGCTGGTTTGGGGCTGGTATCCCAGTAGCTTAGCTACTTTAATAATTTCAGTGGTGCCTTTATTGTGCTTTAGCGTTTCCTTAACACTGAACAAGGCCATGTTTCGCAAGGCTTCAAGATTGTATGGGAGCCTTGCTTGCAGCTCCTTGCTTAAAGCAACAATGTAGTTGATGCACTGTCTCCGAATTACCTTTTTGTCCTCTGGCGCAAGACTGAGTTGGTACACCATGCTCTCTAAAAGGTACTCAAGGTATGGTGGTGGACTGAGATGTCCATCAAGGGCATCCTTTAGGGCATACATTTTTGCCATAGGGTTGACTACTCTGCTGCAAATTGATGTTAAGAGGTGTACCAGATTGTCCAAAAGCTTGACAGGATTTGTTTGCTCTCCCTCAAATGACTTCACTGCAACTTGTACGTCGGACAGGATTGATTTCAAGAATGTCAGGTAGACATAGTTTGTCTTGTTCATGTACATGGCATGGAGCACATCCGCCATGTATCAATGCTCACTGGCCGTGGTCACCTCAAAGTGGAGTTTGAGTTCATCCCACTGGCTCAATATACGAGTTACCACAGGCTCAATCGATAGCCAACGCGTGACACACACTTTGGTGATCTGCAGGGGTTTCTGGCCACAATTAATGGTAACATACACTGCTTTGTATGCCTCAACGCCGTTTTGGGGAAATGGAAAACCAGTTGTGGGTTTCCCTGATTAAGTACTCAACACTCCTAGGCATGGTTTCTTTGGATGCTGCACTGACAGCCAATTGTAAAGACTGGCACACACAGCGGATGAGTACCAAATTGGGAAATGCACATTCTTCCTTTGAAATCATGTGCATCCCGTTGTGCACCCCAGTCATCACGGACGCATTATCAGTGCCAATACCCTGAAGATTATCTTTAAAAAACTTTACGCTTCTCAAGAAACTCAACTACCGCCTTTGCTATTGATCTGGCATCGCCCCCCTCCAATTCAACCAGCCCGAGAAATGTGGACACAACGGTTCTTTTTTTTAGCACTGAAATACCAAATCACCACACCCAGGTATTTCGAGACACTGACATCAGTGGACTCATCCAAAAGGAGCCTGAACTTCTCATCCCCCACATCTGATGTTACCCTTTTGAGAAAATAAGGAGCCAGTACTCCCCTAATCATTATCTGTGCATTTGGTACTGTGCATTTGGAAGTTTGTTGCTGCCACAGAATCTGAAAGGGCAGCTTTGCAAGCCATACCTAAATGGTCGCATGCTAGCAACGAACAATGCTCTACAGTGGCCATTGCCATAGTAGCTTCTGTGCTTTTGCAGTTATCCACTTTTTTAACCAACTGTGGTAATGTAGACTGCCTTGTACGGTTTTGATTTATTTATATGTTTTGCTGTAGCACAGTATGCCCGACAATCATCCCCAATTACTGGCTTCAGCCACCCTTTAAATTCAGGTACAGACTCCCACTCTTTTCTGTACTTCTGGCTGTACAATTCTGATTGAGACATGTTGATTGATGTTGTAAGTTCTGTTCAAGATCAAACGCATACTACTGCTGCTGCAGTCAGCCAACAATTGCTGCTGGCTTGCTGCTGCCTGTGCACGAGCCGAGCGCCTGCTACTGACGTCACTCGCAATGCACTTTTGCAGCCAGGCACGTGTGTTGTGACTGAGTGTGTGACAGAGAAAATCGTTTTTGTGTCATGTAGAGGGAAAATGCGTGCATTTTAGCGTTTGAGTCAATTTTCTAAAGTTGCTAAAAGTTCCAAATACATTTTTAAAAGTAGATACATTTGTTGCTAGGTGCTGTTTGAAAAAAAAGTTGCCAGGGTACTCTGAAAAGTTGCTAAATCTAGCAACACAATTGCTAAATTGGCATCACTGCTCGGCTGCTAAGTGTGTGACTGTGAGTGAGTTGGCTCGGCCCTCCCTCACGCATCTTTGGTTCATTGGTTGACACTGCGTGTCTGATTGACAGGAACAACAGTTGAGGCTGTTAGTCGGAGCAGACAGGCAGAACGAATGTGTGTGGCTTGAGCCTTTAGGCCTATACTATTTTATTTCTTTTTTCGTTATTTGAATTGGTTAATTCTATTTATTTACATATTTTGATAATTGTTTATATTTTTTATAAATCGATTCGGCTCTTCTGATATGCGAGCCTGCTCCGACTCGTTCGCGAACAACCCATCACTACGGGGTAGGAACAGAAAGTGTTGTTAAGTGTTTCCTTTGGGACCATATACGCGTTGGCTACATTGCAAGGTTTTCTCTTAGCTACTTAATGTAGCTCAAATATTCTTGCTTTGCATATTCCTCTTTGATTTAGAAGATACTGTTTGATTCACATACAACATGCTGATTTAGGTCTACACCATCACTGGTTATGATCAGGCTGTATTAGCTTACTACGATTGCTCTTACTCAGTACATGTATTAGCTAGCTATTAGCATTCGCGGCTAACAAGATTTAGGGCAACTTGATAAGAAAAGACAAACTAGCTGTTTGCTGATGTAAGAAACACAAACTAATAGTGTAATTATAGAACGCTAGTGGATTTATATTAAGAAGCAAAGTGGAAACAGGATTGTTGTCATCAACATTGTTGCATGTGCTGCATTGACCATGCAGACTGAAAGCAAGTGTCTCGTGATTGAGGAACATCAAATGCGCTCCTTGAGTGACTGGGGTGGTGGCTAGGTCTGTGGAAAGTTTCACCTAGAGAAAAAGTGGACAGAGATGACTCCAGTAGAGAAGTAAACTATAGAAATTGACATTGCACATGCCTTATCACCTTTAACAAACCAAACATTCATATACTTGCGTGGATGGTAAAGTAAAAACCCAAATCGGTCCCTGCTTCAATACCAGTATATCATAAGATATGGTATCCAGCCTTACCTGGACCTGCTCCGATATACATAACGCCACAACAGATCTTCAGATGATGCCATCTCTATTGCACACTCCCACCTGAACAAAATAAAACCAAGTAAGTAGGCTGTTCATTGCTACAACCCAGCACTCAACACCATAGTCCCCTCCATGCTCGTCACTAACCTCAAGACCCTGGAACTGAACACTTCACTCTGCACCTAGATCCTGGCTAAGATTTGGCATGGGCCCTCAGATCCTCAAAGTTCTAAAACGGAACCATTGAGAGCAGCTTGACTGGCTGCATCACTGCTTGGTGTGGCAACTGATCGACATGATCGACATCGACATCTGCAAGGTGCAACAGAAGGTAGTGTGCAGTGGTGTAAAGTACTTAAGTAAAAATACTTTTAAGTACTAAAGTTTTTTTGGGGGGGTATCTGTACTTTACTTTACTGTTTATATTTTTGACAACTTTTACTTATACTCTACTACATTCCTAAAGAAAATAATGTGCTTTTTACTCCTTACATTTTTACATTTTGAATGCTTAGCAAGACAAGAAAGATGTCTAATTCACGCACTTGTCAAGAAAACATCCCTGGTCATCCCTACTGCCTCTGATCTGGTGGACTCACTAAACACAAATGCTTTGTTTGTAAATTATGTCTGAGTGTTGAACTGTGCCCCTGGCTATCCATACATAAAATAAACCATGAATATTGTCCTCTGGTTTGCTTAATATAACAAATGTTTACTTATTTATACATTTACTTTTGATCTATAAGTACATTTACAACCAATAACTTTTATAATTTTACTCGTAGTATGTTACTCTGTGACTTTTACTTGAGCAATGTTCTTGTAAGGTATTTTTACTTTGACTTCAGTATGACAATTGGGTCCTTTTTCCACCACTGGTTGTGTGTACTGTGCACTACATCATTGGGACTGAGCTCCCTGCCATCCAGGACCTCTATACCAGGCGGTGTAAGAGGAAGGCCCCAAAAATGGTCCAACTCCAGCCACCCAAGACATAGACTGTTCTTTCTGCTACTGCACGGCAAAGTGGTACCAGTGCACCATGTCTGAAACCAACAGGACCCTGAACAGCTTTCACCCCAAGCCATAAGACTGCTAAACAAGACTACTAAATAGCTAATCAAATGGCCAACCGGACAACCTGCACTGACACTTTTTTTCACTAACTCTCTTGCGCTGCACACCGGACCCTACCGACACACTCACACATAATTACACTACTTATAGCCACACACACAAACACTTTCAGTCACCACATACTCTGCTGCTACTGTCCATCATTTTTGCTTAGGCACTTTAACCCTACCTATACGTAGATTAGTGGAGGCTCCTCAGAGGAGGAAGGGGAGGACCATCCTCCCCAGTGAAATGTAATAAAATATTGAAACATTGATAAAGTTCACCTTTTTAGATAAAACTACACTAAATATATTTATATGTCACCAAAGAATTGACTCTTGCAATAAAGGTCTTCAGTACCTTCAACAACACTCTCTGGGGTAGAAGCATCGTGTAGCCGGACGTCAGCTACATTGACTTCAATACAAAATCTAGGAGGCTCGTAGGAATCACCCCCTTCCACACCGGCATAGGAATTATGACCACTTCCAGAGGACGACCTCCAACCAATCAAAGCTTTTGGATGGAAAACATGTCAGTTCATACTGCAATCATAGGCTTAGGATCAGGGAATGAAACCAGTATGTTGTATTGGTGACATTATTGGATAGCGATTGAGAGTGAAAAGTGATAGTTGAGCATTTTTTGTATATTATTCAATTTAAATGAGTTTCTTCAAATTACAGGAGATGGAGGAGGTAGATTATAAATTGTTTTCTTGGTTTTATAACTTTATTTTTGTGTCCAGTTGTGAATAAGGCTGTAACGTAACAAAATATTGAAAAAGTCAAGGGGTCTGAATACTTTCCTCAGCCACTGTAAATCTCCATCAAATTCAAGCTTCTGGGAAAAACCCGCATCGGTCATGTAATGGACGAAGGGCTGCTTATTCAAACTGCGCAACACAACGAGAAGGTATGAAGAAACAGGTATGTTATCAAGCGGTTTATCGACACCACTAAGTGCACTTATGGGCATACAGGAGATGGCTATTAAAGTACACGACGAGAGGGAAAGTTCTGCCTACAAGGGCAACTACAAGGAGCTTGCAGCGGTAATTGCACATTAAGATGCTTTACTTGCTGCACATATGGAACTTTCGACTTTGGTTTATGCTATGTCGAAATCAATTCAGAATGATTTGATAGCTTCCATCGCATCATCCATTAAACGTCCGATTAAAGAGAGGTTGACGGAGCGCATTTCGCGCGCTCACGTAGGCTTTCCACTTTCCTTCTGAATTTATTTAGCAAACGTGATAACACATCACACCGGACAGACACAAGCAAAAACTCATTACTAAAATGTTGCAGCAGCCTAGGCCACACCTAAACATCGGATATCTGACTTGCTGTATGGGATGAAAACGAGACCATTTTTTATTCTGATCAACTGTAGGCTACTAATAATAGCAGCTGCATACAGCCGATGTGCAACAAATTGGTAACGTTATGTATTTAAAGTCCATTTGTGTGTCAGGAGAATATGTGAATGTGATCAAATGTTGTGTATATTAAAACTTGGGCTGACTAGGCGTTTAAAATCCAACATGATTAACTGGAATGAATCAATCAACATAATAGTGAAGACAGTACATTTGTTATTAGGCCTACAGTTGCATAGGCCTGCGTGATGCAAACATGCATAAAAGCAAGCTCAGCCAGGGAGTTCTATCATCTATCAGTTGTTGTCTCTGTGTCTGGGTAGAGGAAACCCCCCTGTTAGTCTAGTCTAAATATAATTCATATGAACAAGTATAAAGTTGCTGCAGTTTGACAGGGTTTTCACACCTCTAGGCCAGCAGTTTTCTTTTCAGCATATAAAAAAACCAACATTTGACCTGATTAGGAAAAACTGGTCCCATCATAGCCCGTATAAAACCTTTTTACAACTGATTAATCACTGTCATACCTTATAGGGTCCAGAGTTTTCCTGGTTAGGTTAACAGATAAGGAAAAACTCCAGGCCCTAGGAGGTTTAAATTGCCCCACCACTCTGGAACCTATGGTGCCACCAGCCTGCTTGCAGTTGTCAGTTATCATCAGCTATGTGGATGATCAGGGATTTATTCAGGAACGTTTCTTGGGTCTACTTTGATGTGTCAAGTGGGAGAGATGCGCAGTCTGTGTTTGACCTTCGTGAATTCTGAGATGTCGGAGTTTAACTTCATGGAGAAACTTGTTGTCCTAACCTACGATGGCGCAGTTGTAATGGAATGTCTCTGCTGTTTGTATTTACAGCTAAGTCCCCTCCTGTTCCCTGATTACGAGGTGATGTCCACTCCACTACCATTGTTATCTCTCTCCTGACATGAACTGAAGCCACGTCTCATGTGCCCTCTCATCCACCGGCACATTGAATGTTTCCTCTCCAAGCACTGTGAGCACCCCAATCAATTTTCTCTCATTACTGTATGTAGAGTCAATCACATACACAAACACATTATTACACTGTGTAGTGTATTGTGTTATTGTTTCTAGTCTTCCCAGGACCCGTAAGTAAGCATTTTACTGTTAGCCTTCACAGGATGTTTACAAAGCATGTGACAAATAAAATGTCATTTCATTTGATTATTTTAGCTACTGTCTCTCGCTTTTGTCTCCTGTCCACTTCCTTTTTCTAGTAATTCAACATCGGTACTATTTCTCTTTCGATCTATGTCTCTGTTGGTTTCTCTTCTGAAAATGGACACCACCACACAAATGCAGCTGAGTTGAGACAATCGTGGTTTGGTGGTCTATAACGATGACCTCTAGTTGAGAGCAGTAGATAAGACACCAGATTCGATGTACCATGCGCTATCTCCCCCTGGTGGTGATAAGTGGTTAATGCAACTTAATTGTCAAGCTGAGGTGTCACCTTCCCAATCTTTTGATATGCTTTTTAAGATGCACTCTCCTGGAAACATGTACGAATCCTGATACGTCTATGTCTGGTGAACAAATAGCATGAATTAACATATTTTCACCTTTTATGATGATTACATTAGCCAACCTTTACCCACCCTCAAGGTCTGTGTTCATTGCTTTGAGTTAACATATGTACCATTACATTGCCTCTGATTTCAGTTTTTAAAGTCTGCGTCATATTCTGCTGAAGGCGGCATCTTTTGTTATGGTAAAGTTGACCATAGATGATTGCCGGTAGCTCCTTCCTTTTTGTTAATTTTCCTAGTGTCCAAAGTTTAGGAGGAAGCAGTGATGAAAAAAGTACCCAATTTTCATACTTGAGTAAAAGTAAAGATCCCTTAATAGAAAATGACTCAAGCAAAAGTAAAAGTCACCCAGTAAAATTTCACTTGAGTAAAAGTCTTAAACTATTTAGTTTAAAATATACTTGTATCAAAAGTAAATGTAATTGCTCAAATATACTTAAGTATCAAAAGTAAATGTAATTGCTCAAATATACTTAAGTATCAAAAGTAAATGTAATTGCTCAACTATACTTAAGTATCAAAGTAAAAGTATAAATCATTTCAAATTCCTTATATTAAGCAAACCAGATTTTTTTTCCATTTTTTTTTATTTACAGATTTACAAATGTACAAATCTACTTGTCTGCTTGTCTGCATGCATGTGCTTTCTCTAGTAGAAGGAATGCAGTCTAGGCTCCTTTTTGTACACCGTGACATCACAAATGAAATATGTTCTACCTTTACCCAAGGATGCACACAAACACAGTTACACAAGGTGGGGGGTGGGGGGGGGGGGGGGGGGGGGGGGGGGGGGGCGACACACCTCACATATTAAACACATTCTTCCCATAAGGAAGCTCTTGTTTTTATGACAAAGCACTTTCTATAAATACTGTGGGCTCTCAAAGGCATATTGAGTAATCGAAAGTTGAGTATCGAAAGTTCGTCAACTATGTTGACACGGCGCCATTCTATTTGTTTCCCTAAGGACGGCAAATTTCACTAACATTTATTTGAATTTGATAGTTATTTAAACTCAATATGTCAATATTAACTGCTATGTATTTGGAACGACTCTACATCGCACAAGTGATGTACCTGCAGACAGACTTTTTCAACCGGAGGTCCTGAGAAAAAGATCTGCCACATAAATAAAAATGTGTCTGTCTGAGAGGACGCCATTTTGGTCCCTGGCTCTGATTGCCCAGCTGGTGTCACCTGAGCCGGAATGTAGCAGGCCACACGGTGTGAATCAATCTTTGTCTCTCCTTGGCCACCTTGAAACCGGTCTGGCGGGTGGGAAAGTAGCGCACTGGGACACACCAATTTCAGTGTAGAGGAGATGAGAGAGGGAGGGGTTGGATGGGGTGGGGCAGTCCCACCTGTGTGGCCTGGGTGGAGGGGTTCAGGGACAGACAGCGAGAGGAAAGAAGGAGTGTCAAATGTGGCGTCAGCAGGCTCTGATCACTGTTCTGGGACTGTTTGAGTGGCCCTGTGAAAAGCCTCTCCTACCAGGTCTCACCTCCACTCTCCTCACTGCTCCCCCAGCGTCCGATGGCAAAGCATGACCCTGTAAGTTCTTCCTTTATCCTCTCCTCCTTGTTCTCTGCTTCTCTATCTGTTTCCCCTGGGATGACTTCTGTCACCAGCTTCCAAAGCAAGACACTTGTCTTTCTCACACACTGACCATGCTGTACTCGTGCTCTCACTTTCTCTCTGTCGGGGTGGGTCATTTGACTAGAAGTACTTTTTGCCACGTCATGGACAGATTGCAGGGTATGTGAACCAGTTTGTGTTGATATGTTTACCAGGAGACCGAGGCACAGGGTCAAGCTGGTGTGTAGCTGGAGCCCCGTATGATCTCATTGCGGTGGCCTCTGTCTCCGATCTCTATACTGTGTTGCTTTCGCATGGTGTGTTGAAATGATGTTGAATACTCCCATGCGGAAAATATTGTGTTGAAAAGTCGAGGTTCTTCATCGAAATGGATAGTGGTTTTATGTCTCAAACCAGTCTTATTCACCAAAGTTTGTTGTACCAAAATACGGGGACAGATTGTGAAATAAGGCTTTTGGTGGAAATGAGGCCAGTAGGGCCACTCTACCCTGCTACTGTTGTGTTCCGTCTGTGACAGAGAGGATTTATCTGTCTCGATTAATGAATCAACAATCAATGTGGGCTACCGACACATCTACTATTGAGCTCAAAAGGTACTCTTTGGAATTGAAGTTCAAAGTTACAGTATTTAACAACTTCATTGTTTATAAGTACGGTCTTCCCTTGGAAATGTAACTAAAACCTGGAACAATGTCTATTGACCTATGTGGATTCAGTTGGGAATTCAGGCAAGCCGGGCTCTTCCACCAACTGAATATCCACTTGGGGCAGCATTCTGGTTCGCTTGTGTTGGAGTCTGGTGCCTATGGTCATGAAACTGGAGCTGTTTACCAAAGAAAAGGTTGAGGTTATAAACTGGTATTATTACTGACTGAGCCCTGGAGTCTTCTCTCTGTCACCGAGACAGACAACAGTTAAGTCCCATCTTTGTTTTTGTGTTGTGCTCTTCATCCTCAACCAGACAGACACTTCAATATGATCCATGTCTGCTGTAGACCTATAGGATCGAATGATCCTTGTGATCATCCACTACAGCCTAGGCCCCTCTGAAATCAAAACTCCACCTAAGAATCTTGCAATGTTGTGTAAATCTCCACCAATCCATAGCACATCCACTGTAGGTGTAGAGCAGAGCACACTGCTCATCTGTTGTGGTGTTGGGTACTAACTTCTTGAACTCGAAATGGGAAAATAGCCTTATTCATGTGACCATGTAAGAACTGAGGGTATGGAAATCTACTGGGTGAGAAAGGGGAGTGCAGGAAGAAACATGTTATTGTTGCGTCTCAGGTGTCCTAAGGGGAGGGGAAGGGCCACAGTCGGGTTGCAGTCAACAGGTAAGGCAGGACAGCCGTGATTTGGGGAGGAGTGAGGGATTTGGGCCCAGGTCAGATGAAGGGAGAGAACAGGAATCACTAAAGTCCTGTCTAGCAACAGAGATGTATTGGCTGTCCAGATGTGCAAGGAGGAGACTATGTGCTCGTGTAACGATGTCTTTGTCTTTACAGATGTTTGACCCGGTGGGTGAATACACTTGGTTTGAGCTTTATCTAGTTGTCCGGTTAGTTTTTATTCTGTTTATTTAGAACCTAACGGTGAGAATCAGTGTGGGGGGTAATTTATGTGTGTGCCTGCATGTTGTACAGGAAGCAGATTCATTCCATGTCGGTCATTGCAACATAAACATCGCCATGTGCAGATCAGCCAAAGTCCCAACAGCAGAACCAGTTAGGGAAGTTAAAAGCAATGTCATCCCTACAAGGAAACATGACTGGAATTCACCCCCCCCCCCCCCCCCCCTGAATAAACACACAGTGTAAAGTGAAAAGGTGTCCGTTTAGCGGCAAGGAAAAGAGAGACCGAACTCAAAGGCAATATTGAACCCTGGCTGTCTGTCATCCAGCCTCAGGGGGGCGGGGAGGGGGGAGGGGGGGGCACACTATCAGACTGACTGACCTGCACCTGTGTTTGAAGTGGGTCACAAATCACCTGCGTGTGTGATACAACCTGGCAGCAGCCAGCCAGGGATAGGGACAGGGACAGGGGGTCGACCACAACTTCCTTTTGGAATTTGCTGTTCTGTTGTCTCCATGGCAGCCACCTTTCTTCTCCGTGGCAACAATAGAGACTCCTGGGAGGAGGGGGGGGGGGACAATGTGAGCTTGTCCTTGGCAACGTTGATTAGCTCTATTGTCTGAGATGCTTGATAGCGCTATGGGGAGCAGATGAATATAAAGCAGAAATGAGAGCACGATAAAGACTGGAGGAAATGAATAAGGGGTCAATTGGGAAGCTCGGCACATTGTTGCCTAGAGACATGGCACCTTCCATTGTGCTGGAGTTGGTTATTCAGGTGTTGGGATCTCAAACTTGCTCCATTAGGATGATATGATTATCAAATCAAATCAAATTTATTTATATAGCCCTTCGTACATCAGCTGATATCTCAAAGTGCTGTACAGAAACCCAGCCTAAAACCCCAAACAGCAAGCAATGCAGGTGTAGAAGCACGGTGGCTAGGAAAAACTCCCTAGAAAGGCCAATACCTAGGAAGAAACCTAGAGAGGAACCAGGCTATGTGGGGTGGCCAGTCCTCTTCTGGCTGTGCCGGGTGGAGATTATAACAGAACATGGCCAAGATGTTCAAATGTTCATAAATGACCAGCATGGTCGAATAATAATAAGGCAGAACAGTTGAAACTGGAGCAGCAGCACAGTCAGGTGGAAGTTGAAACTGGAGCAGCAGCATGGCCAGGTGGACTGGGGACAGCAAGGAGTCATCATGTCAGGTAGTCCTGGGCATGGTCCTAGGGCTCAGGTCAGTTGAAACTGGAACAGCAGCATGGCCAGGTGGACTGGGGACAGCAAGGAGTCATCATGTCAGGTAGTCCTGGGGCATGGTCCTAGGGCTCAGGTCCTCCGAGAGAGAGAAAGAAAGAGAGAAGGAGAGAATTAGAGAACGCACACTTAGATTCACACATTATGGCCGACAATGAGTGATATCTAACCTGTAGATACTAGAATGTGGTTGTTTTTCACCCGCCATCAACCATCTGTCAGCCCTGTTCGCAATCAGCATGTGTCCTCTAGGCAGCTCCCCATACCCTGTTTATGGATGAATCGGGGTTCCTGCATGGAAGCTGTTTTACTGGGGATTATGCAGCCGTTCATTTTTTTAAATCTCAATATCAAATCATTTCTGGCAAACAAATCAGTGCCTTTCTGTAATAGTTTTCCATTAAATTAGTAAAAAAAGAAACAAAAATAGCTTTTTTAGCAAAAAAACTTTCTCAAAAAATCATTTTGCTAAGATTGTCTAGGAGTGAACTGAGTGGAGAGGAGAAAACTGAAAACTAGCTGTTATTGGCAGAACGGTTTTGAACTCTGTTATTGGTCTGTTAAATGTCCAATCTACATTTTTATCTCAATATCAAATCATTTCTGGCTAATAATTAAGTACCTTACTGTGATTGTTCTCAATAAAAATGATTAAAGACAAAACAAATGGCTAAAAAGCTAAGAGCAATTTCTCAAGCAAGAATTTTCCTAAGCTGTTATTGGTAGAGAGGTTTGTTAACCCTCTTTCTTATTGGTCTATTAACTAATTTACCACCTAGTGATGTCACCAGGCAGCCCAAAACTCCACCCCAACAAAACAATGACATTTCAGACTCTCCTTTCCAACAGCTCTTACAATTAAAAGGGCATTATCATAGTTGGTACAATTTCAAAGTATTATTATATAAAACACAGGAAAATCACGGTTTTGACTGTGCTGGGCCATAAACTGATACCGCCTAGCGACGTCATTTTGAAGGTCCTGTGTAGACTGTATTATCAACCAGCAACTGTCAGGAAATAAAACTGATTTTTTTTTTTTTTACACTTTTACAGTGTTAAATATATACAATATAATACAAAACACTGGGACTTTAAGTCCCCACATGGGCTTTTGATCCGAATATTTTTTTTGAATGACTGACTGCTTAACCTTTTGCCTTTTCCTCTGCGTTCTCCCCTGCAGAACGAGCTCCCTCCTCCATACTACTCTGTTGAGGTGCACACCCTCCCGCCCCTCCAGTCCTATGAAGAGGCAGTCTATGGAGCTGGTCCAAGGCCCACTCCTCCCAACCAGCTATACTACATCCCCCAGCACCCCCCACCAGTGGCTGCGCAACACATCTGCCAGCCCAGTATATGTGAGTCGTACTCTCTATCTAGTGCCTGACTATCTCAGTTCTGTCCCAGTCTAGTTCCCTCCATTCCTTATTTGCTTTCAGGGGACGACAAACCACCAGTGAAAGTAGTGTAAAATGATACAAGTTTCAACAGAAGTGGTAGCAATACAAAAAACATCCTTGAGAAAGAAATAGGATTTTAACTTCCGAGTTGTGTGTTATGCATTATGTGGTGTCTATACACTGAGTACACAGAACATTAGGAGCACCTGCTCTGTCCGTGACGTAGACTGACCAGGTGAGTCCAGGTGAAAGCTGTGACATCTGATTTGATTTCACTCGTTAAATCCACTTCGATCAGTGTAGATGAAGGCGAGGAGACCGGTTAAAGAAGGATTTTTAAGCCCTGAGACAATTGAGACATAGATTGCATATGTGTGCCATTCTGAGGGTGAATGGGCAAGACAGTAGGTGCCAGGCACACTGGGTTAAGTGTGTAAAGAAACTGCAATCCTGCTGGATTTTTTTCCACGCTCAACAGTTTCCCGTGGGTTTCAAGAATGGTCCACCACCCAAAGGACATCCAGCCAACCTGACATAACTATGGGAAGCATCGGAGTCAACATTGGCCAGTATCTCTGTGGAACGCTTTCGACACCATGTAGAGTCCATGACCCAATGTTAAAGGCAAACGGGAGTGCGACTCAATATTAGGAAGGTGTTCTTTATTTTTTTTGCACACTCAGTGTACGCTTTTGTATATGGTCTCCTGGGGAAGATACATCTGTTTTGACGTGTATGTTGTGTGTGTTGTTCCAGCTCTTCCTGACAACAAGAGGAAACACAAATGCTGCCAGCATAGTGCCAAGTGCTTTGGTGGCTCAGGAGGCACCGTTCTGCTGCTCCTCCTGGCCATTGCCATCTGGCTCGGAGGTAAGGCCAGGGCTGTCGTCATATTTACTCACGTTGTTGTTACTCGTGTATATGTGTGCCTGTTTACTCTTTCATTTGGAAGCTACTCTCTGATTCAGGAGGGGTCGGGTTAAATGCGGGAGACACATTTCGGTTGAATGCAATTCAGTTGTGCAACTGACTCGGTATCCCCCTCCCCTTTCCCTTTCTGTATTTGTACAGACATTGACAGTCTTCCTCTGCTACCACTTCCTCAGTCTCCTCTTCACCCCACCCTTACCTGTTCTCCATGCCCCCATCTCTCTCCCTCTCCCAACTCTCTCCCTCTCTCCCTGTGTGTAGTGCATTACGGTACCAGGTTGGCAACTACGACTGCCACCCTCGACCACCATGACAGTGAGGATGAGGGGCACCCTGAGAAGCAGTTGAGCGTGCCCGCTCACGACACCTGCTCCAACTCCACCGTCCAATGTGACGCTCTGCGGGACTGCCAACTGGGCACGGACGAGTCCAGCTGTGGTAAGCACACTCTCACACGCACAACACAACAGACAGACATACGGGCTTGCAGGTAGGTGTACAGAGATGAAACCCAGGTGGACAGGTAGACGTACACTCGCGGTATGACAAGCAGAGAAACATAGCCCTTTTCGTATCTTGTTATTCTATCCCCTCCTCTCCCTCTCTCTCCAGTGAGGTTTGGGGCGGACGGTGCTCTACAGGTCAGAACGTCTCAGGACGGTCGTTTTCTCCCAGTGTGTTACCAGGGATGGGACCAGAGCTACGCCAACCGAACCTGTGCCCAACTGGGCTTCAGAAAGTAAGATCACCTTATTTCACAACAGCCATTTCATAAGCTACCTTTAGAGAGCAATCACTTTCTCTCACAACAGCCATTTCATAAGCTACCTTTAGAGAGCAATCACTTTCTCTCACAACAGCCATTTCATAAGCTACCTTTAGAGAGCAATCACTTTCTCTCACAACAGCCATTTCATAAGCTACCTTTAGAGAGCAATCACTTTCTCTCACAATAGCCATTTCATAAGCTACCTTTAGAGAGCAATCACTTTCTCTCACAACAGCCATTTCATAAGCTACCTTTAGAGAACAATCACTTTGTCTCACAACAGCCATTTCATAAGCTACCTTTAGAGAGCAATCACTTTCTCTCACAACAGCCATTTCATAAGCTACCTTTAGAGAGCAATCACTTTCTCTCACAATAGCCTTTTTTGTATACGCCACCTCTCGAAGCAACTACTTTCTCTCACAGACATTTGCTCGGTGACGTCTAATTTCACTGCTGCCATTTTCAGTATTTACACTCAGATTGAATCTCTGCGCTCCTCTCTCTCTCTCTCTGGGGTTGGTGTGCCTGTGGCAAATTGACTTTCTGGGAATGCTTCATGGGAGGGGAATTGATTCTCGTATTGCTTTGGCAGACAGAATCCAAATGTGTTTGTGTGTGTCGACCGTGCAGGTCCTTTGCAACCAAGGCAGTGAAGTCCCAGCAGTCAATTGGTCTAACACTGAACAACAGATCATCTTTACCCATCCAGGGCCAGGTCAATGTCAGGTGAGAGAACCCCTCTACAAACCTTAGCACATATGTATTGACTCATTTTAGTCCCAGTAATGTTGAGGGAGTGATGGCGGCAGGGTAGCCTAGTGGTTAGAGCTAGTAACCAGAAGGTTGCAAGTTCAAATCCCCGAGCTGACAAGGTGCAAATCTGTCATTCTGCCCCTGAACAGGCAGTTAACCCACTAGGCCGTCATTGAAAATAAGAATTTGTTCTTAACTGACTTACCTAGTTAAATAAAGGTTAAAAAAAATGGTGTTAAGTCATACACTGTCATGACTGGTCGGGATGTAATGTTACATCATTATTGCTGCATTATAAGCAGCAATAAGGCTGTTTCAAATCAACTGTAACCATGCTGCACAAATTCCAGTGTGGTTTAATGTTAGGTCCTAAGTTCCTGACATGGTTGTGCTTGTGTTGCTGTGTAGCTCGTCCTGCCCAGACCAGAATACTGTCTCTCTGAAGTGTATTGGTAAGGAACTCGTGAACTCATCTGTTCATATTTCACCAGGCAGGTCTATATCAACCTTCTATTTGAAATCTGACTTCTAGTTATAATTAGATACAAACATTTGATCACTTATTCCCCTTTTCCAAGATTGTGGACGTCAACAGTTGTCCTCCCGGATCATAGGGGGCAGTGTTGCCAAGCTGGGCCAATGGCCCTGGCAACTCTCTCTCCACTTTGGTGGATCACACATCTGTGGAGGGATCCTGGTGTCCCCTGACTTTGTGGTGACAGCTGCCCACTGCTTTCCCAGGTCAGTGACTAGAGGACAACAATACTCATTTCCAAACGGATCCCTTGGTTCTAATTCTAGACACGCTATGTAGATCCTTGGTAATAGCTCCACCTTACCCACTCTGCTGCGGAGTGAAATCCGACTTGTTTTGAACTCGCTGAGAATGCCAATTGACTAACGGCAAGCTAGCTGCTCCGACCATAAACGGAAAGTACAGCTATATTGCTCGTAAACAGTGTTAAAGGCCAAAAATGCTGTTGTCTAAGTAATTTCCTTAGTCAGAGTAGCATGTCCAAAAATACCCGGAGTACTCAGATGATGCTAGGGATTCTGACTTTTAATGGCTAGTTAGAGGACAATCCAAATGGACCCCCCCCCCCCCCCCACACACTCTGAAGCTTGTATTTCCATGTTTCTGACAGGGTCATAAACGCGCCATTTGCCTCAGGAGAATGTCAGTCCTTTCACTTTCACTTATCCATATAAATAACAGACTAGTAGTAAATCTGTGCAGAAACTTGCTCAGCATGACTCAAGACTAAGCAGCATGACAACCCCTCATCACCTCAACAACCCTCACCGTGACAACCAATCTCAACTCAATTATACACCTTATTACCATAATAATAACATAATCTGTGTCATGAGCTAAAGCCTTAGTTTGATAAGTAAATGAATATATATTTTATTGTATTTTTTCCCGTGCCCATTGAAGGTCGTTCCACCCGGTTCTTGATGCCAGTAGGTGGCGTGTGTACGGAGGAGTGGTGTCACAAGACCAGCTTCCTTCTCCCTACCTCGTCGAGAAGATCATTGTGAATGAGAACTACAACAATGTAACCAACGACCAGGACATCGCCATACTGAAGCTGGCCTCACCAGTGGACTTCACTAGTGAGTCCGGCTCTATTCCTTCTATATCAGAGAAACGCTAGGGAAACGCTAGGGAAACACTAGGGAAACACTAGGGAGTCGCTAGGGAAACACTAGGGAAACGCTAGGGAAACGCTAGGGAAACACTAGGGAGTCACTAGGGAAACGCTAGGGAAACGCTAGGGAAACGCTAGGGAAACGCTAGGGAAATGCTAGGGAAACGCTAGGGAAACGCTAACATCATTGTTGGTACAGTACTGTAAAAATGTTAGCCCTTTTCAGCTCTAAATGTCTGGGATGCATGGTGTGTGTGCGCACGTGTGTGTCATTTTTGTAACTGTGTGTTACGTATGTGTCTGAAGTCAGAATGCCCACTCTGTTTATCTAACTTAACTTTGTGTTTTTTTTATTCAGATGCAGTTCAGCCTGCCTGTTTGCCAGCCTTTGACCAGACATTCCCCCATGGAACCAAATGCTGGACCTCGGGATTCGGAACAACAGATGAGGGGGCAGGTAGGAAGACAGACAAGGGAGTGAGAAATGGACTATACTAAATTAAATCATGCTTATCTAGAGTGAAACAACAGGGACAGACTGGGACCAGAATTCGGACCGGGTATTTCTCACACACCGGCCCATTTCTATCCTCGAGGCCCCGACACCAGCCCTTTTTTAAAATCATTTTGCACAAGAAACAACAATTTAGACAGGCCCTCTGGGTTAAAAATGAACCAGCCCATCTGGCATTTCCCAGAATTGCCATATGGCCTGTCTGTCTCTGTGATATAAAGAGAGTGATGTGGAGAAAGGAGGCTACACCTGCGTCATTCATCCAATCTCAATGTTTTTTCATTGCAGAAAACACATGCTATATTCAGTAGAGCTACAGTTCGCATAGTGCAACTAGCCATAGTGACGCTAGCTGAAGTGTGTGTGTGTGTGTGTTTGGAGAATGACCGGGTACTGTATGTGTCCCTTCACAGCGAAACCCTCCAAAGACCTGATGGAGGTGGCCGTTGACATCATCGACGTGCGTGTGTGTAACAGCTCCAAGGTATACTCCGGCAGTGTGTCCAACAACATGCTGTGTGCCGGAGACCTCAAAGGGGGCAGGGACTCCTGTCAGGTACATGTCCACATATTGTAGTTGAATTCTTCTATTTACAGGGCTTGGGACTCATTTTATAAACATTGCGTATGTACAAAATATACCGCAAAAACATGGGTGCTGCAGTTTTACCGCAAAAGTTGGCATTTATACGAACTGAACTCGGCGTGAGAATATGCTTACCTCCGCGCAAACGTCAGACCATGCCTAAACACATTTTCTAGTGCTTGAAGTATTGTATTGCAAGCAGGCAAGTAAGTATTTTGTGCAAAAAGGGGATAGGATGACGCCCTTAATATCTAAAAAAGTGAGAAGAGCGAAAATGTTTTTTTGTTTTTGGAATCTAAAATAATTAGACACATCTATTTCCTATTTGATTTGATTATTATAACCATTGCAGAATAAATTCCTCACCTTTTTTTGCATTCACGAAGTAGCCATGTTAAAAAAAAATACCATGCACATCTCATTTAATTGAGCCTAGTAGCCTAGTAAATAGATAGGATGTGTATTTCAAGTTCTGCTGTAGCCTATGCGATCCCATAGGCAGCACGTACAGTTGAATTTAACAGGTGAACATTACAGTTGATATTTTACATTGCATCATGTATGCAACTACTGTGAGTAGCCGACTGTAATTTAAAATGTTTTGAGTCGCCCAGACAATGTTTCAGAATTCGCAGTCCGGCATATTTATGTTGGGGGGAAAAGTCAATGCAAAACATGGTTGAACTAAAATGTTCTGACGGCAGGTCCACAACAATTGGCCATTGTTTTCTCTTTCAGAAACTGTCCCAGTCCTTTGACAAGATGAAAAGTTTCTACCAACACCTCCAAAAACATCGCAATTGCTCTTTCTTTTAGAAACTGTTGTGGCCCAATTCCAATAGTTCCAAGTTGTACGGAAAATAGAAGGCTTTAGTGTTACCATAAAAGTTGAATGGAGGGTGTTTTCCAGGCTGAGTTATAAATGCTTGTTCACACGCGCAGTTTTACGTCAAGTCTGATTTAGAACTGGAAACGGGTTCTACGGCGTACACCAAGTTTGTAAATCTCAATATTTCTAGTGTGAAATTTACGCAACGGTTAGAAATGAGGCCCCTGGGGTGCTCTAGAGGTTTAAGCCACTGCCTCGGGAGCACATGTACAGTGTGCCGCTGTCAGCATGGGTTCCATTTTGGCCGACGACTCTTTCAGCACTCTTTCTCCGACCTTTCACCTCTTATCTCTCCCTATTCCATTAACATACAAAACAAATGTGCTTATTTTTTTTTCTTTACAGAGCAATAGATGCAGAGTTTGTCAAACTGACCTCCGTAAGGACACCAGATGTTCCATGACAGCAAAATTCTAAATCCTTCCCTAACTGTCTTAGAACGTTTGGTGCCAACATTACTCGTTAAAATTTGGAATTTCGTTAATCCACAGCTGTCCTCTCCTGCTACTCACCAACTCTTGTCCTCATCTTAGACGCCTTTGGACTGAGGAAATCGTCTCTCCCTCTACTCAAATTCCCTTCTACCTCATCTGTTATCCACGACATGAAAACATACAGTATGTTGTAGCAGGTGCTTTCCACACCTTGGCCCCTCACTTCAACTGTTCATTCATCCATTCTCTCCTCTTATCTCACAGGGAGACAGTGGTGGTCCTCTGGTGTGCCAAGCCAGTGACAACCTTTGGCAGCTGGTGGGCGTGACCAGCTGGGGCACCGGCTGTGGGCAGAGTAACAGGCCGGGAGTCTACACCAAGGTGTCCAGCCTACTGCCCTGGATCTACAGCAAGATGCAGGTGAGATGAAGAGAAACTACCAGGATTGCCTGTGTTCCATCAAACCACACCATGCAATACACACCTAATACACAGCTCACCTTCCATTGACTTACACTACTTGACCAAAAGTATGTGGACACCTGCTTGTCGAACACCTCATTCCAAAGTCATGGGCATTAATATGGAGTTTGTCCCTCCTCTGCTGCTATAAGAGCCTCCACTCTTCTGTGAAGGCTTTCTAATAGATGTTGGAACATTGCTTCGGGGACTTGCTTCCATTCAGTCACAAGCGTTAGTGTGGTCAGGCACTAATGTTGGGCGATTAGGCCTGGCTCGCAGTCGGCATTCCAATTCATTCCCAAAGGTATTTGATGGGCTAGAGGTCAGGGCTCTGTGCAGGCCAGTCAAGTTCTTCCACACCAATCTCAACAAACGATTTCTGTAAGGACCTCACGTTGTTCACGCTAGCATTGTCATGCTGAAACAGGAAGGGGCCTTCCCCAAACTGTTGCCACAAAGTTGGAAGCACAGAATAGCCCGGGAACAGTGGGTTAACTGCCTTGCTCAGGGACAAAATGACAGATTTTTACCTTGTCAGCTCAGGGATACGATCCAGCGACCTTTTGTTTACTGGTCCAACACTTCTACCCACCAGGCTACCTGCCGCCCCAACTAAGGGATCTAGCTTGAACTATGAAAAACAGCCCCAGACCATTTTTCTTCCGCCACAAAACATTACAGTTGGCACTCTGCATTCGGGCAGGTAGCATTCTTCTGGCATCCGCCAAACCCAGATTTGTCCGTCAGACTGCCAGATAGTGAACCATAATTCATCACTCCATAGAATGCGTTCCCACTGCTCCGGAGTCCAATGGCGGCGAGCTTAACACCACTCCAGCCGACGCTTGGGATTGCGCATGGTGATCTTAGTCTTGTGTGCGCCTGCTCGGCCATGGAAACCCATTTCATGATGCTCCTGACGAATAGTTATTGTGCTGATCTTGCTTCCAGAGGCAGTTTGGAACTATAGTGAGTGTTGCAACCGAGGACAGGCGATTTTACGCGGCAAAGTGCTTCAGAACTCACCGGTCCCGTTCTGTGAGCTTGTGTGGCCTACCACTTCGCGGCTGAGTCGTTGTTGCTCTGAGAGGTTTCCACTTCACAGTAACAGCACTTACAGTTGACCGGGGCATCTATAGCAGTTTAGAAATTTGACGAACTGACTTGTTGGAAGGGTGGCATCCTATGACGGTACAACGTTGAACGTCACTGAGCTCTTCAGTAAGGCCATTCTACTGCCAATGTTTGTCTATGGCTGTGTGCTCGATTATATACACCCGTCAGAAACGGGTGTGGCTGAAATAGCTGAATCCACTCATTTGAAGGGGTGTCCACATACTGTACGTTTGTATGTATAGCGTATGTTAACTCTCATTGTTCCCTCTGCAGCTGGAAAGTCCGTGATGCCACTTCCTTTCCAGTGACCTCGCCACATCATGTCCCTAAAGACCGCTGGCGGCCTTCTTTGTCCTTCCTCTCTGAACACCACACCATGAAGTCTTCTCAGAATGATACTAGATTGACAGATCAAGATGGATATATCGATGGGTCGACAGATGAAAAGATGGCCGCTAGCTAAGGGAGTAGCAGGAAAGGCATACTGCACTTTACTGTACCTTCTAAAATCACAAAATGCATTGTGTTTACTGTAGTTATGCCCAATGGATGCTACACTATGTAAAATATGTGAATGTAGGCCAATCCATTCTGGGCTCTGATTCCAGTGTTGTGTTTGAATTATTTGAAATCCCATCTGTTTTTCTAATCTTACGGTAAGGATATTTACCTGAGATAGGAGGGTCTAAGATGGCTGGCCTTTCTCTTTTCTAAGTCTATGCCACCCTCATATCCACTCACGCCTCCCATCTCTATGTTACATTCTTTCTTTTTTAAATCTAATATTTTGGGGGCTGACTTGCATGCTTATTTCTGTTTCATCTATAAGGAATGTAGAGTGCTTTGTGATTCATCTCCAGAAATGATTTAGTGTTAGTTATGTGAAACTCATAGGAAAGAAAGGAGTATAACTACTGCAAGGGACTGTACATCGTTTATAATGGGGGGATAATACCTGAAGAAAATCAAACCTCTCGGGAAAGCAAAATGGATGGCCCTCCCTTTAGTAAAAATATATGTTTACCCGACCCTCTCTGAAAGCTTGAAAAAAGACAAGTGACCCTCCCCTTATACCCAAAATAATAATGAATGACTGGAGACAAGAGGAGACTTTTATTTAATACCACAACAGAGCATGACAACGAATGAGCGCATGCTGCAGCCCCGGAGACGTTTTCATTTCTATGCAGGCTATTGTTAAAAAAAAAGAGAATAGTCTAAGTTTGAAACAGTGCCAAAGTTGTCTATCAACTGTAAAAACGTGTAAAAACAACAGAACCAGATACAACTGAAGTATCTGATCAGCAATGAATTCAAGAGAAGTACATTTGTTGTTTACCACAGCAGCCGCATATCATCAGGTATGGCCTATAAACACTTGTAACACGGTATTGTTGTTACGGAATAGATTTGTGTTGACTCTGGCATAGGAATATAAACTCAGCAAAAAAATAAACGTCCTCTCACTGTTAACTGCGTTGATTTTCAGCAAACTTAACACGTGTAAATATTTGTATGAACATAACGAGATTCAACAACAGACATAAACTGAACAAGTACCACAGACATGTGACTAACAGAAATGGAATAATGTGTCCCCGAACAAAGGGGGGTCAAAATCAAAAGTAACAGTCAGTATCTGGGTTGGCCACCAGCTACATTAAGTACTGCAGTGCATCTCCTCATGGAAAGCCAAATTACCCTCTCAAACCCCCTCAATTCGAGCCCTGGTTTTAACTTAACACACCACGATCTTCACTGACACTGGGATATTTATTAAGGAGTGCATGGTGACTGAAGGATTTGGCTGACAAAATCCCAATATATTCATAGTAGACTATAATTTTGTCTGTCAAACAGGTAGGCCTAACTCTTGTTCTTTGAATAGGAAGAAATAGGCGCCAACACAAAGCTACATTGTTCTTAGTAGCCTTAAAGTCCAATTCAAATGAAGACTGTTGAAATGAATTAGGACTTCTCAAAGCCTTTGACTCAACTCCTGTAGTGCCACCATACAAGGCACAGTCATTGGTTAGGTAGAACAAAAAGGTTCAGATCCAGCTAGGTCACTGGTGATAGAAGTCAGTATTCCACATTCATCCATGTCTGAGGATGTTGGGAGATTACATGGAAACCGGACACTAGGGGCAACAGTAAGCGGTGTTAACTTCAAGTAGGTAAGTATTTGCCTCTAGTGCCAAAGTTTGCATGTTCTAATCCAGCGATTTAAAAGTTGTTTTTGAGATTTTTGTTTTAAGCCTATTCCAAACCTTAACCATTCAGGGGTTAATGCCCAACTTTAAGATTTTGTAATAAATGCCTATATTTTACCAATAACCTTAGAAATGTGGAGTTAGTGCCTAAACGTAACCTTAATCACTTTGAAATGTAACGTTTGGAACAACTTCACAATGTGACGTTTGAGAAGCATGGATTAACGTCTAATGGCTGATGTGATACTGTGAGACCTTGTTGTTCCATCAGTAAAAGCAGGGCAGGCTGGGGCTCATGATTGGAAAGTCCAGTCCATTGCCATGTGTAATGCAGTGTAGCTTAGTTCTATATACACCATCCCAAGAGTGCAAAAACTCAGGAAGTACATTTTCTTAGAAATATTACTTTGTCCTGTGCTTCTCTGAGCACGCTCTTCGTCTGGCCTATAGTATAGGCTATGGATCATTTTATTGAAACCACACTAGGCACACTTGATATTGCACACCCAGCAAAGAATCAGGGATTAGGGGCATCATCGGGCAGACATCGAAATACTATAATAAGCAACTAATTCTCAAACCCTGAGCAATACCACATTTATTGTATTACAAATCACATGACCCTCCTCCGGAGTAAATACAACAAATACTAAGCCTTCCCCCTGATTTAAATTGAATAAACATGACCCTCCCTCATTGTCCTCTAGGGAACAATTGTGTACATTTCCACTGCTTCCTAATGTAAATCTCTCTGTCTCTCTCCAGTCTCCAAATATTGATGGTTTAACACCGAATACACGGTATACTACATCTAAAACACAATCCGTGTATATTTGTAACCGTTTGGGTACACCATTCACCGACGGGGAGACGCGCGCAAAGCTACGGGTAGATGGCTAGATGCTCACGAACATCATCAGTGGTCGTGTGTGTGTGAGAGACAGACAGACAGACATCAAGTGATAGACATCAGGAGACAATTTGGAATCAATAAAAACAAAAGAAACATTGAGATTCATCAACAAAGACTTTGGCAAACTACGTTCATGTTTTGCATTCTAAGAGCGCGACTCGACCAAGAACCCTTCGTGGATTGCAATTGAACAGTGAGAAGGCACAGATTATACACTGGAGCAATAGTAAAGCTTTGCGAGAAGAAGCTGATCATTGTCGTTGATTGGATTGTGGTCAGTCAATTTGTGTCTTAAAGTCAAGATAATAGAAACAGGTAAGAAGATAAATTGGGCATGTTTCTTTTTCGATATAATTCTAAAGGGGCGTGTGCGTTCTTATATCTACAGTGTGTTATTGTCTGCCTAGTTGGAGCTACATTTTTGGAATGTGGTTTCTGGTCAAAACGAGTGCTGGGGGGAAAATGCATTGTTTCTTAGATGTGAGTTTTAATGTGAGTAGGGTGTATTTGCTAATCAATAATATAGGCAACATTCAATTTCCTGAAATATTGATGTGAATCATTTATTAAGAAAACGTAAACTTCTCGCAATGTGTACAGGCCTATGCATGCCTAATATAAATCGCATGATGGATATATATTTTTTAAAAATCACTCATTTTATTTTGCAACAATAACGTCTGTACGAGCATCATATTTTTTCAAATATGCCTCAACTATGTGGTGTCGAGAGTTGTTTATGGATTCCATCTATTTTAGTGCCATGAGGGTGTGTCCTTTTCAGTGGCAGTGTATGATGTTAGATTAGCCAAATCGCCTCGTGCAGTGCTGCATAGCAGACACAACACATTCAACCGTTTGTATAATTAGTCCCAGGCTAAATAGATCTAAATGGTATGTAGAACGAATTATTTGAAGCGCTTGAATACTCCTCTGTCTTCCACAATACTGGCAAGTCTAGTGGTAAAGCCACAGGTTAGGATCAGAGAAAGTGGCAGACTCGCGGAGCTCGCGCCAGACAGTGTATATTGATGAGCTAGATTTTCTCGGCTATGCACATTCTAAAACATATTCATGCACAGTTATGCAAACTTAAGGCTATGTCGTAATTTAGGTAACACCAGAGACACACTAGGCAATATTATAATCTACCAACCAATACAATTATTCGGGAGTTATTGTCCCTCAGTGTCTCCATTTGGCCAGTGACAGACAGCGGTCGGGTGCGCGAAAAAAGCTTATCTGCAAATGATGGATGTGGTACAGAAAGTAGTCTGCAATTATAAAACGGAGGCACTTGTGTTAATCTGGTTGTCATGAGCTGTTGGGTCATTCCACCAAATGAGTACCTTTTGGGTAGTGTAACATAGTATACATTTTTTTCACCTTATTTTAACGTTCTTTTCTGAATAACACGTTCGATTTAATAAAAATGTTTCAGCATCTCAAGAAGTTACATTGAAAAATGAATATAGTAAGTGCCTATTAAGTGCCAACAGGATTGACCAAAACAGGGTTGACTGTAAAGGGGTTGATGATTTCATTTTAAATAAGCCATAAATCCCCTTGTCACAGGGGGAATGGAAGCTTGTTGTGTGCAACAGGGAGGGGCAGTTGAATGCAAACACAAAAACGTTCATTTTAGCCGTTCTTTCTGGGTAATAGGGTTAATTTGTTATGATCGCATACTTTTCCACCACAAAATACCAGAAAATGGCTAAAAGGAGTAGAACCAGATCACCTGCTTTTACACTATGATTTGACTATTAGATGTTCAATGTTATTTATTTTTTAAATATTTTAAAAAGGAATAGTTTCACCATATTAAAATGAGAGTTCAGTTCACGTAGCAGGTTAGATCTTAAAATAAAGGAAGAATATTTCATGAGATTGGATGGATCACTAATCACATTAAGTAAATTATAATCTTCAGAAATGACTTTGTAAAAGCAATAAAATAACTAGGGCTTTACAATGATGGGGAAGACTTGGAGAAATGTTAGAGTTAAGTGGGTTAAAATCTCCCTAGAAGTCAGAAGGTGCACCAAGGAACAGATTTATAGAATTTTCCGTGTGGTCTGTATTAATTAAAGCGCACTTAATATAATAGATTTTTCAAATTAAATATTGGTGCACAATTTCTACTGAAAATATGAAACGGCACTCTTTTAGTTGAACGACCCTGTTGTATAAAGGTTTATGTTCAGCGTGAACACGCATGAATGAACGTTTTGAATCTCATCACTGTGCACTACCTCTTTCTCCTCTTCTCACGTACTAGTGTTTCTTGACGCTACCATTTCCAGCCCACCTCCCTCCCCTCGGCACACATTCCTCACCGACAGTATTTGGTACTTCTAATAGGAGTCACCTGATGGAAACAGTTGCCATAGCAATACCCCGGCACCGTGACAGGAGGCACGTCCCATGTCTTGTTGTCATGGAGATGTACCATCATCATGATGGCAAAGATGTTAAGGCATGAGTCTTGCTCCAGAAAGGACCTTGATGACCTGTATTTTGTCTTAATTCATGATTTGCTTGTTCTGTTTGAGCAAGTTGTAATAAAGTGATAGATGAGACACACACACACAGACACGCATCTGAGAGCTAATCAGAGGCAGTTCCATTGTGAAGAGCTACAGGTAACTGCCAAAATAAAGGAAACACTTGAGCAAATGAGGGTTCTGGCAGCTCTGTTATGGTGTGGGGTGCTTTTTCCCGGCATGATTTAGGTCCTCTCAACCCCTTAGAAGCGCATGGCAAACATCAATAAACACACAGCCATTTTGGGTTACCACTTTCAACCTATGGTGAAACATTTCTATCCTGATGGGGGGGTCTCTTCCAGGATGATTTGTAGAATCTATACCAAGGCGCATTGAAGCTGTTCTAGGGGGCCATGGTAGCCCACCACCCTATTTAGGCACTTTATGATAGTGTTTCCTTTATTTCCTCAGTTACATGTGTCTTTCATCAGCAGAGAGGCACTCTAAAATCATATTGTCAGTAATAGTGGGGTTTGTCACAGGTAATAGCTGCTGTTTTTGTTCTCAGAGACAGCGTGATGGGGTAAATAGATTCTCATTCTGCACTCTCCAAATGCCAATCAACACCTGACCTACCTCCTAAACACCTAGATATGGGAGCTTTTACATGAGCCTGGGTGTCCCAGAGAGATGGAGGTTAGTGTCAAATTGACACAGAAATATCCATAATGGGTAAGATCAAGAGAGAAAACAAGCTCCACCGATCAGATCCCAACACTCCCAGATATCATTTCACATAACCATATCTACACACAGAAAATGTTTTGGTCCTCGTGTAGAATCCTTTTGAGTCCCAGATAGAACCCTTAACCCAGAGGGTTCTACAAGTAACCCTAAAGAGTTCTCCCTGGAATCAAAAAGGATTCTATCTGTGACCAGAAAGGGTTGTCCTATAGGGATAGCTGTATAACCCTTTTTGGGTGTTGGTTTGATCATGGCCTAGACACTCGCAAACAAAGGTGTGAGTGTTCAGGTGTGAAAAGATTCACACTCACACAGAGAAGGAAGAAAACCAACGGGTCACAACTCACAACAGCATTTCCACTATGATGTTTATTTCTGTCTTCTCCCATATGCTTAATTCATAATTCATGTCTTGGGCTTGAGTCATAGCTTCGTCCCTGGGTTTGTTGCTTCGACAGAGGGTACCGCTGCTTCTACCTCATTTTCTGCCTGCCCTTCCCCTTCTCCCTCAGACAATGGGACTGAAACACGGCACCGACAAACAACGGGGTGACAAACGTGGTTTAAGGAGAGGCATAGAGGCCAGTGCAGCGGGTGGCACTTCTCATTTCTAGCGAGAGAGGTGAACTTGAGGGTCTGTGTCACTAGCACTGGCCTGGCTAGCAGTGCCACTCCCCAACAGCAGCTTTCCCACGGGATTCGGAGAGATACGGCCAACTTGGCAACCTCTGATCTGAGAGGTTGAACTGGTTGCATTGCACTTTTACACTGCGTGGCATTTCAGACTATTGACATTGTGTTTTTCGTGCCCACTGGTCTGGTTGTTAGACGGTAGACATCGGGTCAATCCTCACTCTGTCAGTTAGGGCTAGGCGATCTATGGAATTAATTCAATGAATTGTAATTCATGTTTTAGCACAATTCCAAATGCCTGTATCGCAAGAATCACGTAATTAAAAATACATATATGTATGAGTTTTTAAGTCCGCTTGTTCTCATGTGGTCTTTTTGGTCTTATCTCCTTTTCTCCTTCTGTGTTGTGTGCGCATCTTCCCATGTACACTAAGCCCCTCCCCTTGCTACTCACACCAACGAAGATGAGAGATTACTTCTTCCTCTCTGACGAGCAGTTTCAACTCGTTATTTGCATTTGAGGTTTGGTCCAACAGAACCGGTCATATGGACACCAAAACACATTGAGACAATATTTTACTGTAATATAGGAGAAGATAACCTTTCTAATGAGACCCTTTTTATGTCTCAACTCCTCAAATTGCGCACAGAGCAGACTACTGAAATAGGAGTATCAATGAACATTGATTCTGGTAAATGTAGCCTAACATGTTGACCACACTGCTCGCGTTACATGCACAGAGCATTGCAAAATACATTTACACATGTTAGTCAACTAGCGTCTGCGTAGCCAGGCACTAAAATAGAACTTGGTTCTATTTGTGATGCTTAGCGCGCTGCAAGTCCTGCCTCTCCCATCTCCTCATTGGTTTTACCCATGTGGGTGATTGAAACTGAGGTCCACACTCCAGTCCAGTTGGTGGTGGTAATGCACCTTAGAGTTGTTTTCCAACCACCATATAAAGACCAAAGAAGAAGACAGGAGGAGAGATTACTAGATTACTCAATTTACCTTTGTATCTGTGGATTAATTGTCGGAGTAGAGGACCTTGTGCATTTTAGGTAAAATAACAACCCAATGTTTATATCCCAGGACAAATTACCTAGCAACAGCAGGCTAGCTAGTTAAAATATCATAAATGTTTAATGCTTTTCGACCTGTCCCCAAATTAATATAGTTGGTTTATATTTTGTTTTGTGTGTACTGATCGCGTCTCATGTGAATGGACAAAATCAACATGTGCATGCTGAGGCACGTGTGCGCCCGGTCTAGTCAGCATGTAAGTATAATTTCAAAAGCCCTGAATTCATTAGATTTTTGCTGTCTCTTTTAAATGCAGTGTATTTGACCTTGAATTGCGAAACAATGTTAATTTAGAGAAAACATTTTTTTTAAAGAGATATACAGTTGAAGTTGGAAGTTTACATACACTTAGGTTGGAGTCATTAAAACTCGTTTTTCAACCACTCCACAGATTTCTTGTTAACAAACTATAGTTTTGGCAAGTCAGTTAGGACATATACTTTGTGCATGACCCAAGTAATTTTCCCAACAATTTTTTTGTAGACAGATTATTTAACTTATTTCACTGTATCACAATTCCAGTGGGTCAGAAGTTTACATGCACTAAATTGACTGTGCCTTTAAACAGCTTGGAATATTCCAGAAAATGATGTCATGCCTTTATAAGCTTCTGATAGGCTAATTGACATCATTTGAGTCCATTGGAGGTGTACCTGTGGATGTATTTCAATGCCTACCTTCAAACTCCGTGCCTCTTTGCTTGACATCATAGGAAAATTAAAAGAAATCAGCCAAGCCAAAAATTGGAGATCTCCACAAGTCTGGTTCATCCTTGGGAGCAATTTCCAAATGCCTGAAGGTACCACGTTCATCTGTACAAACAATAGTACGCAAATATAAACACCACGGGACCACACAGCCGTCATACCACTCAGGAAGGAGACGCGTTCCGTCTCCTAGAGATGAACGTACTTTGGTGTGAAAAGTGCAAATCAATCCCAGAACAACACTAAAGGATCTTGTGAAGATGCTGGAGGAAACAGGTACAAAAGTATCTATATCCACAGTAAAACAAGTCGACATAACCTGAAAGGCCGCTCAGCAAGGAAGAAGCCACTGCTTCAAAAACACCATAAAAAAGGCAGACTACGGTTTGCAAATGCACATGGGGACAAAGAGAGTACTTTTTGGCGAAATGTCCTCTAGTCTGATGAAACAAAAATAGAACTGTTTGGCCATAATGACCATTGTTATGTTTGGAGGAAAAAGGGGGAGGCTGGCAAGCCGAAGAACACCATCCCAACCGTGAAGCACGGGGGTGGCAGCATCATGTTGTGGGGGTGCTTTGCTGCAGGAGGGACTGGTGCACCTCACAAAATAGATGGCATCATGAGGAGGAAAATTATGAGGATATATTGAAGCAACATCTCAGACATCAGTCGGGAAGTTAAAGCTTGGTCGCAAATGGGTCTTCCAAATGGACAATGACCCCAAGCATACTTCCAAAGTTGTGGCAAAATGGCTTTAAGGACAACAAAGTCAAGGTATTGGAGTGGCCATCACAAAGCCCTGACCTCAATCCCATAGAAATGTTTGGGCAAAAATGAAAAGGCGTGTGTGAGCAAGGAGGCCTACAAACCTGACTCAATTACACCAACTCTATCAGGAGGAATAGGCCAAAATTCACGCAACTTATTGTGGGAAGCTTGTGGAAGGCTACCTGAAACGTTTGACCCAAGTTAAACAATTTCAAGGCAATGCTACCAAATACTAATTGAGTGTATGTAAACTTCTGACCCACTGGGAATGTGATGAAAAAAAATTAAAGCTGAAATAAATCATTCTCTCTACTATTATTCTGACCTTTCACATTCTTGAAATAAAGTGGTGATCCTAACTGACCTAAGACAGTGCATTTTTACTGGGATTAAATGTCAGGAATTGTGAAAAACTGAGTTTAAATGTATTCGGCTAAGTTGTATGTAAACTTCCGACTTCAACTGTAGAATGTGAATCGGCCATGCAAAATTGAGGTATGATTTTTCGGCCTTATCGCAAAGCCCTACTGTCAGTATAAAGATACTACTCTGAGGTAAACACTACGGAATGGACCTCGTGGGTTGTATTTGCTATCATGCCCCAGCCTCCTCCCTCGCCCAATTCGCTGTCATCCTTTTCCTATCCCTCCTTTTTAGCTTGTTAAATGGAAAACGTTAAAACTTGTACTGTACTCCTCTTTCCTGTGTTTTTTTTAATGTCTAATATACAATGCATTCGGGAAAGTATTCAGACCCCTTGACATTTTCCACATTTTGATACATTACAGCCTTACTCTAAAATGGATAAAATAACAAAATCCTCATCAATCTACACACAATTCCCCACAATGACAAAGCTAAAATATATATTTTTTTAAAGTTTTTGCAAATCTAAAAAATAATACTTATTTACATAAGTATTCCGACCCTTTTCTTTGAGACTCGAAATTGAGCTCAAGTGTATCCTGTTTCCATTGATCATCCTTGAGTTGTTTCTACAACTTGATTGGAGTCTACCTGTGGTTAATTCAATTGATTGGACAGTTCGCAGTGCATCTCATAGCAATAACCAAGCCATGTGTCTAGGCACAGATCTGGGGAAGGGTACCAAAAAAGTTCTGCAGCATTGAAGGTCCCCAAGAACACAGTGGCCTCCATTATTCTTCAATGGAAGAAGTTTGGAGCCACCAAGACTCTTCCTAGAGCTGGCCGCCCGGCCAAACTGAGCAATCAGGGGAGAAGGTCCTTGGTCAGGGATGTGACCAATAACCTGATGGTCACTCTGACAGAGCTCCAGAGTTCCTCTGTGGAGATGGGAGAACCTTCCAGAAGTGTAATCATCTCTGAAGCACTCCACCAATCAGGCCTTTATGATAGAGTGGCCAGACTGAAGCCACTCCTCATTTAAAAACATTTTTGGGCTAGGTGGGACGCTAGCGCCCCGTCTCCACAAATCCGGTGAAATTGCAGAGCGCGAAATTCAAAATACAAAAATCGTAATATTAAACATTCATGAAAATACAAGTGTCATACATCATTTAAAAGCTTAACTTCTTGTTAATCCAGACTTTACAGCGAAAGCATACCATGTGATTATCTGAGGACAGCGTCCCGCAAAACAAAAGCATTAAAAACATTTTCCAAACCAGCAGAGGCGTCACAAAAGTCAGAAAAAGCGCTAAAATAAATCACTTACCTTTGAAGATCTTCCTCTGTTTGCAATCCCAAGGGTCCTAGCTACACAACAAATGGTTGTATTGTTCGATAAAGTCCTTCTTTATATCCCAAAAAAGTCAGTTTAGTTGGCACGTTTGATTCAGTAATCCACCCATTCGACTCGTTCAACATGCATACAAAGGAATCCCAAAAGTTACCAATAAACTTTGTCCCAACAAGTCAAACAACGTTTCTAATCAATCCTCAGGTACCCTAATATGTAAATAAACTATACAATTTAAGACGGAATGTAGTGTGCTCCCTCATTCACTCGCGCCACAAGACTACAGTCCAAAATGAGAGCCAGCTTGAAAAACTACTACTAACTCATTTTTCAAAAAACAAGCCTGAAACCCTTTCTAAAGACTGTTGACATCTAGTGGAAGCCATAGGAACTGCAATCTGGGAGGATTTCCTTTGAATATCCCATAGACGAGCATTTCAATGGGTGGTGACCTCAACAAACAAAAATATTCCGTATGGATTCTCCTCTGATTTTCGCCTGCCATATCAGTTCTGTTATACTCACAGACATTATTTTAACAGTTTTAGAAACGTCAGAGTGTTTTCCATCCAATGCTACCAATGTTTTCCATCCAATGCTACCGATATATGCATATCCTAGCTTCTGGGCCTGAGCAACAGGCAGTTTACTTTCGGCACATCAGTCATCTGAACTTCTGAATACTGCCCCCTAGCCTTAAGAAGGCTAAAGACGCTCAGACCGGCTGACAGCTGAGCAATGTAGAAAGAAGTCGCACTAGGTTTCTTCTCCATCAACTTTTGTAAATAATCCTAAATTTTGCCTAAATTCATACTTTTCATAACCTCAAAAGCCTAATTTTAATTACCCAGTAATAGGGTGTACCTAAGTTAGCATTAGCAAACCAGTCATATGGTTTGGAAAAATCGACAGAAAAAACTACACATTCCAACAAATCAACCTCAGCTAAAACTGGTGGCTGCACTGGCTCCAATTCAGGCAACTGTGGAAACCACCCGGGGTTCTGTGGAATCTCACACTACCAAACTGGTCGAAGTTTAGGCCGGGCTCTCCAGCCACAGTGACAAACTCACTATGCTGGAAACCAGGCTTGACGATGTGGCCACTGCCAACAAGTCTCTGAAGCTACAAGTGGAAGATTTGATTTCACGTTCAAAAACGCCAGAATATCCACGTGTTTGGACTGCCAGAGGACTCCGAGATAGGATATCCAACCCAGTTCATGGCGGAGATGTTGAAGGACGTTTTGGATGATGAGGCTTTTCCCAATCTCCCTGAACTTGATAGAGCCCACCGCAGCCTTGCACCGAAAGCTCGCCCAGGTGGCCGACCGCGTCCTATCATGGTGCGGGTGCATCGATACAAAGAAAGGGAAAATAGCGACACCACTTTCCAAGGCCACAAGATCAAGTTCTACCAGGATTTCAGTTCTAGCCTGGCAAAGAAATGGTTTCCGCATTCAACGACATCAAGTCCACTCTGTACAAGAAGGGAATCCGATTGGGCTGATTCATCCTGCCCAACTCCGTGTCACCTTTAACGGCGAGGTGAATTTTTTTGAAAAACCGGAAGAAGTACTTCTACCGACAGCACATACATTGAATACCTGAAATACATTGAATGCCTGAATTGGGATGATTTCTCTCCTGCCTGTATTATGTGAGTAACGTTAGTTCTAGTGACCGTGTGGACAATAGGCTACATATACCTATGACCATCTATCGATCCGTTTCTCGTGAAACAATCCTATGCTAAAGCGTGTTAGCTACAGTAGGTATGTTTGAAGCAGCACACAACTCCTTTCTGTTGTTGACAATGACATACTACACCGTCTCACTGCTCTTTAAACTTCCATTTGATCTTGTTTAGTTTCTTAATCAAAGACAATCGCTGGTAAAAGCGAAGCATTTTGATTTCTTACATTTTACTAAGGCTTTGAACTTGCTGCTCCACTAATGGCAATCTATAACCTACATTGCAGTTTGGCAGCCTTTAGGTCATTTTGAAGACTTGCTAGTTAGACACAGATCCTGTCCACCAATATTTGTGTATTTACATTTTTCATTGGGGTCTGCATGATATATACCATTTTTTAAATTGTATTTTTTACTCTTTATTTTTATGAACACTGAACTACCGTGGTTTACGTTGGCCATGATTGGTGAGGTTGGTCACCGATGGTCCTCAATTCACTTCATCTTGGACTCCACTACGACATTGCAGTCTAATACCATCGCTCCTCTCTTCCAAATGTACTCTTGTTTAATTGTTGCACTAGCGGAAGAGTTTAGGCCCACGGTTTGTTTGCGTAATTGTACATATCCAAAATTCTAATTGTCCCTTTGTCTACTTTTATTGAATTATTCCCTCCTAACAAAGTTTAACAATTTACCAAAACAGGGGCTGACTCTTTTCATAGCCTACTGGTTAATTTCAAACGTTTCTCATTGCTCAGCTCTGTGGCGACACCTAGTGGACTACTCTCATTTTATGGTCATTGAAATGCCAGCAATCGCTGTTAACATATTACTAACTGAAGGTGAAGGTTACTCTCGTTGTTTAAAGTGTGACCGAAACCCAAAAATGTACACTTGCTTATTGACATATTTTATTTTTTAATTTCAATGGCGTATGTCACTTCTTTCCTAGGTCGGTTTGACCTCACTGCACATGTCGGCTAATCAACGGATGCTGAGTAAGAGAGAATTCCTGCTGCTCGTCTTATTCATAATGACGAGTTTAGGATTTGTATTTTTTCTTTGAAGGGTGTTGTACTATCATTTTTATTTTGGTGTATGTTGGGGTGTATGTTGGGGTGTATGTTGGGGGTGGTGGTGGGGGTTACGTTGGCATTATCCAAAGATATTTTTTAAAATTGTATACATTTTTTTTTCTGATGTTTTGCTCATGCTGCTCCTCTCTCAATCTCTCTTTTCCTCTTTCTTTTTCATTTGACTTCTCCTCTTATGAGGATTAATGTCTAGTTCAACAACAAGTCATGATTGTACTTTAGGGCTTCCAGACAGACTGGTGACATGTGGGGGGAAAATTAAGTGCTCCAGAGTATTTTCACATCTGAACAGCCTGAATACTGATATCGCATTTATTCAAGAAAAACACACCTACGTGTTAACGACCATACTAGATTGCGTAAAGCATGGGTTGAACAGGTTTTTCATTCTAATTTTAACGGCAAAGCCAGGGGAACAGCAATAGTGATTCACAAACGGGTACAGTTTTCACCCTCACAGATCAGTTCAGATCTTGGAGGATGTTATACAATAGTTAGTGGCACCCTCTTCCAAACACCTGTAGTACTTGCGAATGTTTATGCCCCTAACTGGGATGACACTAGATTTATGACATCTCTTTTAGCCTCTCCCTAATCTTGAGACCCACCACCTCATCTTCAGCGGGGACCTTAACTGTGTTATTGACCCAAGATTTGACCGGTCTAATCCCAGAACACTTCCTCCTTCCGGAATGGCAAAAGCTCTTTCTAAATTCATGACCCAAATGGGTTGTGTTGATTCATGGCGCTTCTTCCAGCCGGTCAAAAAAGACTTCCTCTACTTTTCTCATGTTCATAAAGCCTACTCGCGCATAGACTACTTTTTATTTTTTTAGATAGAGCCCTTCTCCCCTCAGTTAAAGTGGTCTAATCTGTGATAATATTCTGTGATTGTGATTTTGGACCATTCCCCCCACATTCTTGATTTAGCACTTACTCTGAATGCAAACCTGCCCAGGGACTGCGGTTGAAAATTAGCCGGTTGGCTAAAACCGGCACTTTTACTGAAATGTTGATTAATGTGCATTGTCCCTGTAAAAATAAAAATAAACTAAAAAAAAAACAACAGTTGAATTATAGATTTAACACGGCCCTATTGTCTAACAAAGAATTCTGTGACTTTATTTCAACCAACCTCCTTCTTTGGGAGACTTTCAAAAGCTGTATTACGGGGAAATATCATTTCTTACAAAGCTCATTATGTCAAACAAAGAACTGAAACATCAGGAACTGGTGGACTCAATTCGGGAAATAGACCGGCAATATTCAACTTCACCACCCCCTGAATTAACCGCAGAGGCTGAAACGTCAAACTCAATTTAATCCGCTTTCCACTGATGAAGCAGAGTTTCTGTTGCAACGAACTTCGTACTACGAATATGGTGACAAGACCAGCCACCTTTTGGCACACCAACTTAAACGCCAGTCAGCATCTCATCTTATCTCTCAGGTATATGACTCCTCCCATAATCTTACAAGTGATCTCTCTAATATTAATTCAACTTTCGTGTCATTTTATTCTAACCTCCACAAATCCGACAAATATGTCTGCTCTATTCTGCTCCGACAGCTAGCGTACACACCAACTCTCAATATTCAAAATACTTCCCCTTCTCCAGAGGGTCCCGTCAAGGGTGCCCTATGTCCCCACTCCTTTTTGCTCATGCGATAGAACCACTTTCCTTGGCCTTAAAATTATCATCATTCACTGGAATCATTCGCTGGTGAAGAACACAAAGTGTCACTGTATACAGATTATCTACTATTATATATCTCTAACCCTGTGAACTCTGTCGATAACATAATGCATATTTTAAACACGTTTGGATAATTTTCAGGTCACAAATTGAACATTCAGAAAAGTTCATGTTTTCCTATCAACCCTGCTGCCAAGCAAATTCCCCTTGGAGCCCTGCCTTTCCGTCTGTCGCCCTCTGGCTTTCCCTATTTGGGTGTGAATATAATACAGTCCCTGGCTACCCTCCATAAAACTAACTTTGCACGCCTTTCTTATTAGCTGGCAGAATCCAATCTATTAAAATGTATATTTAGGTTTCTATACCTTTTTCAATGTCTTCCAATCTTTCTGCTGAAATCATTTTTTACCAAGTTGGATAGGCTCATCAATCATTTTATCTGGGAACAAATCACCTAGGATACGTAGAGCAATACTTCAAAGAAGGAGACAAGATGGAGGATTGGCACTTCCAAATTTACTGCTTTACTATTGGGCAGCCGATATTCAAAAGATTGTGATCTAGTGTCATGCTCCAGCTTCCAACTGGTGCTCAATAGAGGTGCAATCCTGCCAATCATCCTCCCTTTCTGCCCCACTGTCCTTGTGTCCTTCAGAGTATACGGGAAACCCCATTGTGCGCTCTACTTTGAAGCTCTGGGGACAATTTCGTCAACATTTTAGACTTTCTGCCCCTTCTCTTCTAGCCCTATCAGTATCGACCACCTATTTCTACCCTCCAAACTCCACCAGGGTTTTGTTTTGTGGCATGAGAGAGGTTTGGTTTGTTTCAAAGATGTATTTTTAGATGGGAAGTTTGTCAGTTTTAATGATCTCGTAGCTAAATCTATTCTAGCTCATTCTAATCTTTTGTGCTTTTTTTGAGCCCGTAACTTTGTTCGCTCTCATTTTCCCACCTTTCCTCAACTACTTCCCAAGATTTTGCTAGAGGAGATTTTGTCCCTCCTGTGGAATCGCAAGTCTGATTTATGCTGACCTCTAAACCCTCTCAATAAACAAAATCAAGACAGACTGGGGTAGTGAACTTGACATTGCAGATGACTGGTGGGAGGAGGCCCTTCGGGTTAACTGCACATCCTCGTGTGCTCGGTTAAGTTTAATCCAGTTCAAAGTCTTGCAGAGAATTCAATACACCAAAGAAAAACTTTGTAAATGAATTCCTCCCAGACACGAATGACACGTGATAGATGTTCATTCACTCTGGCAGACCACACCCATGTGTGTTATTTGTGTTCTAAGCTGTCTGAGTATTGGTCATCCTTTTTTAATACTAAATAATACAATTCTAGATATTGACCTGCAGCCTTGTCCTCTAATAGCTATATTTGGAGTTCCATCTTTGTTGCATAGTCTCATTAAAAGTGAAGATGACGTTGTGGCGTTTGCCTCCCTTATAGCCCGCCGGCAGATCTTACTTAGCTGGATATCCTTCAAACCTCCCACTGCATCATCTTGTTTGAAAGATCTAATGTCTTTTTTACACTTAGAAAAACATGTAATACACTCTGAGAAGATGTACTGGTAACTTTTTCTTGAGATGGCAGCCTTTAATTTCCTTTTTTTGAACAGTTGCCTTCTATTGATCAGGAGTAAGAATTTTGGCCAACGGGATACGGGAGGGTGTGGGAAGGAAAGGATAGTATGTTGTGATATTTTATATTTTTGTGTATGTGTACTTGTGTGCATATTTATATATTATTTCCATTCGTAAATGCATTTTATTTTTTGTATGTATGCCGCTTTTGTTGTTAAAGGGAGGGGGTGGTTCAATAAGTATAGGGGTAGAAGGATGTATCTGTTCAATTTCTATTTTGTATTTCTTTATATGTCCAATAAAGTATTTTTAAATAAAACACACAAAAAAGACTCTCAGACCATGAGAAACAAGATTCTCTGGAATCTTGAAACCAAGATTGAACTCTTTGGCCTGAATGCAAAGCGTCACGTCTGGAGGAAACCTGTCACCATCCCTACGGTGAAGCATGGTGGTGGCAGCATCATGCTGTGGGGATGTTTTTCAGCGACAGGGACTGGGATCAAGGCAAAGATGAACAGAGCAAAGAGAGATCATTGATGAAAACCTCCTCCAGAGCACTCAAGACCTCAGACTGGGGGTGAAGGTTCACCTTCCAACAGGACAATTATTATTATTTTTTCAAATTAGGCAAAGACCCTAGGCACACAGCCAAGACAACGCAGGAGTGGCTTTGGGACAAGTCTCAATGTCCTTGAGTGGCCCAGCAGGAGCCTGGACTTGAACCAGATCGAACATCTTTGGAGAGACCTGAAAAAAGCTGTGTAGCGATGCTTCCCATGCAACCTGACAAAGCTTGAGAGGATCTGCAGAAAATAATGGGAGTAACTCCCCAAATACAGGTGTGCCAAGCTTGTAGCATCATACCCAAGAAGGCTGGAGGCTGTAATCGCTGCCAAAGGTGCTTCAACAAAGTACTGAGTAAAGGGTTTGAATAGTTATGTAAATGTTATTTCAGTTTTTAAAAATATTTATTAACCTCTCTGGGATACACTTCTCGTTAATCCAACCACAGTGTCCGATTTCAAAAAGGCTTTTCGGCGAAAGTAGAACATATCATTATGTTAGGTCAGCAACTAGTCAAAGAAAGCATTGAGCCATTTTCCAACCAAAGAGAGGTGTCACAAAAAGCAGAAATATAGATCAAATGAATCACTAACCTTTGACGATCTTCATCAGATGACACCTCCAGGACTCAATGTTACACAATACATGTATGTTTTGTTCGATCAAGTTCATATTTATATCCAAAAACCTCAGGTTACATTGGCGCCATGTTCAGAAATGCCTCCAAAACATCCGGAGAAATTGCAGAGCCACATCAAATAACAGAAATACTCATCATAAACTTTGATGAAAGATACATGTTTTACATTAAAGAATTAAAGATAAACTTGTTCTTAATGCAACCGCTGTGTCAGATTTGAAAAATGCTTTACGTCAAAAGCACAATATTCAATCATCTGAGAACAGCATTCAGCCACAAAAGCAAGCCATACAGTTACCCGCCAAGTTGTGGAGTCAACAAAAGTCATAAATAGCATTATAAATCTTCACTTACCTTTGCTGATCTTCGTCGGAATGCACTCCCAGGACTCCCACTTCCACAAGAAATGTTTGTTTTGTTCGATTACGTCCATATTTATGTCCAAATACCTCCGTTTTGTTCGCGTGTTTAGTTCACTATTCCAAAGGCACAATGCGCGAGCACAAAATCCACACGAAAAGTCAAAAGAGTTCCATTACAGTTTGTAGAAACATGTCAAACGATGTTTACAATCAATCATTAGGGTATTTTTATAATAAATCTTCAATAATATCCCAACCGAACAATAGCGTATTCATTACAGAGAAAAAAGAAGGAACGGCGCGCCTGCGTGACCGCGCAGTAAACAACTGATTGCCCACAGCCTAGACCACTTATTGAAACAGCTCTTATTCGATCCCCTTCTACAATAGAAGCCTCAAACAACTTTCTAAAGACTGTTGACATCTGCTGGAAGCCTTGGGAAGTGCAATCTGGCCCCAAAGACACAGCATATTGGATAGGCAATCACTTAAATGAAACTATAAACCTCAGATTTCCCACTTCCTGGTTGGATTTGTCTTAGGTTTTTGCCTGCCATATGAGTTCGGTTATTCTCACAGACATCATTCAAACAGTTTTAGAAACTTCAGAGTGTTCTCTATCCAATACTACAAAAAATATGCATATATTAGCATCTGGGACAGAGTAGCAGGCAGTTTACTCTGGGCACCTTATTCATCCAAGCTACTCAATACTGCCCCCCTGTCACCAAGAAGTTTTAATTTGCAAAAAATGTCAACCTGTTTTGATTTGTCATTTTGGGGTAGTGTGTGTAGATTGAAAAAAAACTAAATTCATCAATTTTATAATAAGGCCATAACAAAACGTATAAAACGTATATATATATAAGATGGGTAAAAAGGACAGGATATGATGATTTAATAAGGAAGAGGATAATAATGCTGTATTGAACAACGATGGGATGTAACGTTCACGGCCAAAAGTCACAGAGCGGAGCTTCAACGGTGTCAGGATCGTCTTTATTGAGGTTGCAGCAGCTGTTAAGACTCAATCGCCACGCAGATTAACCCTTTCCTCTCTCTCAGAAGACCTCTGGCCACATCTGTAGATGTCTATTAGCCTTCACAACACATCGTCATCCACCACTGTAGACGTCCTCCCTGCCTGTGTATCTCCTGCTAATGAATAGCCCCAGGGCTATAGGGTCGGGATGGGCGGTGACTGACTGAATGAGAGGATCGTGAGTACAACACTGTCCTATTTAGTGCAGCTGGGGAGGGTGGTGGGAGTAGATGCAACATCACAGAGCCAGACATAACAACCCACTTATGTCTGCTCCATAGTGACTGGCGGTTGAGTGCTATTGTCCCAGTCATAACCCAGAACCTCTCTGGATATAGACAACAGCAGGCATATTAAGCAGACATACTGTTACCGGGTAGAATAGTGATAACATGCAACCAGGTAAAACATGCAGCCAGTTTACAGACAAAAATTCATCCACATAATTGTGTACAGAGACGTTCTGTGCTAGACTGTACATGCAATGTTCTTAATGCCATGAATGACATGTAAAATGTGTAGCTCTGTGAATATTTGCCTGGATTCAACATGACAACATAATGTGTGCTGTGAGGCCACTCTCCCAGTTCAATTAGGCCATTTGTTGCTCAATTACTATCAGGTGCCCTATCATCGAGCAAATTACCTGCCTCCTGAACATGATTCATCCTAAGAAACTTCAACGTGTGGCCATGAGGCTGGGCTCGCCACCTAGAGCTGTTTCAAGGGCAAGGTCACACCTCTTATCCTTAATGATCGGTCCCTTTTTTTCAATTTTCACCTAAAATGACATATTGACAAATCTAACTGCTTGTAGCTCAGGACCTGAAGGAAGGAAATGCATATTCTTGATACCATTTGAAAGGAAACACTTTGAAGTTTGTGGAAATGTGAAATTAATGTAGGAGAATATAACACATTAGATCTGGTAAAAGATAACAACACAAAGAAAAGAAACATGCGTTTTCTTTTCATCGTCTTTGAAATGCAAGAGAAAGGCCATAATGTACTATTCCAGGTTAGGCGCAATTTAGATTTTGGCCATTAGATGGAAGCAGTGCATGTGCCAGGTTTTAGACTGATCCAATGAACCATTGCACTTCCGTTCAAAATGATGTATCAAGACTGCCCAAATTTGCCTAATTGGTTTATTAATACATTTTCAAGTTCATTACTGTGCACTCTCCTCAAACAACATGGCATTCTTTCACAGCACACAAACAGCCTCTGGACTGTGGTGCTAAGCAACTATGCTAATGACTTAGGTCCTGTCTAGCCAAATGTATTCTCTCCCCCACAATCTGCATTTTGGTATCAGTAAAGGATTTGCTCCATGGGAAGTGGGGCACATAACTTGGAGGAGATACTGTAGATGGATAGAGAGACTCAATCTGGGAGAGGAGAGGAGAAGCAATGGAGGGATTGTTGTCATCTCTTTTGCCTCGAGGGCAAATTTCTTTCCATGAAAAGCCTGAATCCAAGTAATCTACTGTAGTATTGTAACCTGTCTTTTGTCTGTAATTATCTCATCTTCAACCCATTACACTAATTTCTCCGGCAGCTTGGCAACTTTTACATCTAGTTTCTACTCCCATCAAGATGTCTGTGTAGTACTGATTTGAGAATGTAACTGAAAATGAGACACCTTGATTGGTATTGATCCATTCATTTTTGTAGCACTCTTTCTGCAGGTATCACAGCTGCCTGATTAATGTCATTATCTATCTACCAGTGGATGTAAAACGCCAATATAAATTAAACATTCCTCTGCAGAGCACCCATATGGAGTCATTTCTAATCTTACCTACTGTATTTGTCTGTGTGAACATGTGTCTTGGTGTGTATGTGTGTGGCATGTTACCCACTAACACGTCTCTCTCGCTCTCCCTCTCTTTCTGCAGTTACCATGGAAACTATTATGTTCTTCCTCTTTTCACTCCTGGTGTATGTGGCTGGTAAGTGCCCCCTCCTCCCCTCAGCCACTACCAACACCACTAACACCAGCACGACGACCACACTATCCACAGGGAGGTAGGAGACACAGGGGAGGGCCGTGGCATGACATGGCAGGCATGGGGTTTTGACTGAACATTAGTGGATTCTGGAGCCTGAGGCTTCCTTCCTTTGCATGCGTAGTACAGTGTTTGGGTGTGTGTGTTATGTATATCCCAAGTATAATGTAATATACTGTATATCACAAGTATATTTATGCCATGACACACATACAGCAACTGTTTAACTCTGCTGCAGATCATAGGTTCTATACATCAACTGAGAGAGCAACTGAGCCATCCATGTTATGTATTTTTCTATAGAAGTCTGGTGTTATCCATACTGTTTGCCTCTCACTCTTTCTCGTCTGTCAATCAGACCAACCTTCCACATTCTATCGCTTTGGTATTGTCCCACCTCTCTTCAGTTCACATTCTGTTCTGGTTTCTCTTTCTCTCTCCCTTTCTTCTTTTGTCTCCAGATTAAACATCTCTCCTTTTCCCTCTTCCCTTTCTCCATCGCCAGATGTACATTTTTCTCTATCAATCTCCCTCCCACTATAATTCTGTGTTTTTCATACACACATACACACTCCCCATGCTGTATGACTCCGTCTGTTGATATGAATACACATGCTGAGTACACACACACACACACACACACACACACACAGTCTTGTACAACTAACCTTCTGGCAACACACAATTCAGTCCCATTCAAAATTCTATTCTCCCTAATCCCTAAACCTAGCCTGTAGTCTTACCCTAACCCAAAAACCTAACCTTAACTCTAACCCTAACCCTAAGCTCCTAACACTTAATGTAATTCTAACCCTAACACTAATTCCAACCTTAACCCTAAACCCCCTAGAAAATAGCATTTGACCTTGTGGAGACTAACAAAACATCCCCAGTTGGTCAAATGTTTTTTCGCTTGGTCCCCACAAGAATAGTTAAACACGTCCACACACACACACACAATGGGGGAGTGGGGCAGAAAGAAGGTCTGGGGTTTGTGCAATGGGCCGGACAGTGTTTGCTGATGGGAATTTAGGAAATGAATTGACACGGTGAGTGAGGGTTGGAAGAAAAGAGTAGGTGAGGAGATAACTGAGGCGATTCATTCAACTAATAATCCATAAGGCCAGTGCCATTGCACAACTGGATGTGAATACTGCAGCCTGTCAAGAGCCCTATCCAAGCTCTGATGTGACATACTGTCGTTCAAATATGAGCCAATAAGAATTCTGAATTACAGTGCATTCGGAAAGTATTCAGACCCCTTGACTTCTAACGCTACAGCCTTATTCGAAAATGCATTCAATTGTTTTGTTTTTCTCAACAATCTACACACTCAACAAAAATTACAAACTGAAATATTACATTTACATAAGTATTCAGACCCTTTACTTAGTACTTTGTTGAAGCACCTTTGGCAGCGATTACAGCTTTGGCAGCCTCGAGATATTCAGAGACTTGTCATTGTCTTGTTGGAAGGTGAACCTTCACCCCAGTCTGAGGTCCTGAGTGCTCTGGAGCAGGTTGTCATCAAGGATCTTGCTGTACTTTGATCTGTTCATCTTTCCCTTGATCCCGACTAGTCTCCCAGTCCTTGCCGCTGAAAAACATCCCCACAGCATGATGCTGCCACCACAATGCTTCTCCGTAGGGTGGGTGCCAGGTTTCTCCAGACATGACGCTTGGCATTCAGGCCAAAGAGTTCAATCTTGGTGTCATCAGACCAGAGAATCTTTTTTCTCATGGTCAGAGTCCTTTAGGTGCCTTTTGGTAAACTCCAAGCGGGCTGTCATGTGCCTTTTGATTGGTAGAGTGTTTCAGAGATGGTTGTCCTTCTGGAAAGTTCTCCCATCTCCACAAACTCTGGAGCTCTGTCAGAGTGACCATCGGGTTCTTGTTCAGCTCCCTGACCAAGGCCCTTCTCCTCGATTGCTCAGTTTGGCCGGGCGGCCAACTCTAGGAAGAGTCTTGGTGGTTCCAAACTTCTTCCTTTTAAGAATGATGGAGGCCACTGTGTTCTTGAGGACCTTCAATGCTGCAAAATGTTTTTGGTACCCTTCTCCAGATCTGTGCATCAAAACAATCCTGTCTCGGAGCTCTACGGACAATTCCTTCAACCTCATGGCTTGGTTTTTGCTCTGACAACTGTGGGACCATTCGAAACACATCCAATCAATTGAGTTTACCACAGGTGGACTCCAATTAAGTTGTAGAAACATCTCAAGGATGATCAATGGAAAAATAATGCACCAGAGCTCAATTTCGAGTCTCATAGCAAAAGGTCTGAATCCTTCTGTAAACAAGGTATCTTTTTTTCTGAAAACCTGTTTTTGCTGTCATTATGGGGTATTGTGTGTAGATTGAGGGAAAACATTTATGTAATCCATTTGAGAATAAGGCTGTAATGTAACAAAATGTGGAAAAAGTCAAGGGGTCTGAATACTTTCCAAATGCACTGTATGTTCTAAGTGTTGGGTTCTAATTATTAGAGTAAGAACTTGACGGACACTGTGAACGCTTCAACCAAGTTTATTCTTCCCAAAGGATCGAACAGCTGAATCGACGAACACATATTCACACAAGCACTGATATTTAACCCTTCTCCTATGCTGTTTCCTCCACATCTGAACAGCCAATGCATCTCTGTTGCTAGAAAGAACCTTAGTGATATCTGTTGTTCCCCACTTCATCTGACCTGACCTCTGCCCCAATGCGATCACTCTTCCCCAACTAAAGGCTGTCATGGTTATTGGTACCAGACGGTGTCTCTTCTCCTCCCAGAGGATCCCTTCCATATGATCCCTGATGGCTAACAATAACGTATCCTGACATAATCTCCCTCAGTGACATTAATAAGTATATTTCTCTCTCTCTGTGTCTCTCTCTCTGTCTCTCTGTGTCTCTCTCTCTGTCTCTCTGTGTCTCTCTCTCTGTCTCTCTGTGTCTCTCTCTCTGTGTCTCTCTCTCTCTCTGTGTCTCTCTCTCTCTCTGTGTCTCTCTCTCTCTCTGTGTCTCTCTCTCTCTGTGTCTCTGTCTCTCTCTCTCTGTCTCTCTCTCTGTCTCTCTCTCTCTGTCTCTCTGTGTCTCTCTCTCTCTCTCTCTCTCTCTCTCTCTGTGTCTCTCTCTCTCTCTCTCTCTGTGTCTCTCTCTCTCTCTCTCTCTCTCTCTGTGTCTCTCTCTCTCTCTCTCTCTCTCTCTCTCTCTCTCTCTCTCTCTCTCTCTCTCTCTCTCTCTCTCTCTCTCTCTCTCTCTCTCTCTCTCTCTCTCTCTCTCTCTCTCTCTCTCTCTCTCTCTCTCTCTCTCTCTCTCTCTCTCTCTCTCTCTGTGTCTCTCTCTCTCTCTGTGTCTCTCTCTCTCTCTGTGTCTCTCTCTCTCTCTGTGTCTCTGTCTCTCTCTCTCTCTGTCTCTCTCTCTGTCTCTCTCTCTCTGTCTCTCTCTCAGCAGTAGCAGACCCAAGTGCAGAGGGTGAGTAACCTGTGTGTACAATGTGTTTAGCCATGTTAACCCCAGCCCCGTTATACTTTTTGGTATGTACAGCATTGAAAACTGCTATGATTGTTAGATGTGCGATATGGCTAGTATCTCATTGCCTTGCCTTTTCCTGTGCCTGTATTTCCAGATGGTGAAAAGGAGAAGAAAGTGGTGGACCCATTTGTCTATGGTAAGTAGACCACTGTTAGTGCATCTTGATGCTCTTCCCCATCAACTGACAGTGTTACGATAGCCAAGAGAGTTTCTTAAGTAGACGTCTGTGTCTCTGTGTAGACTATCATAGCCTGCGGATCTGTGGACTGGTCTTTGGCGTGGTACTCTTTGCGCTGGGCATCCTCCTCATCCTCAGTAAGTCTTCATACTTCAGTAAGTCTACCTACGGAGCACATGTACTTTATGGGCCTTCGATTGTTGATTTTAAGATCGGGTTGATGATTTGTTGTCGGTTCTAGGCCGAAAATGTCGCTGCAGTTCCAATCAGGAGAAGAAGCCCAAGTAAGTCAGCATTTGTGCCTGATTGGTCGATTTACATTTCTGCTCTGTTGTTATGGGGCTGTGTTCTCCGTCACTGGTCACCATGACAACCAACATCTGTCCCCTTGGTTCTGTTGCAGGGCCCCTGGAGACGAAGAGGCTACGGCAGAGACCCTGATCGTGTCCAAGGGTGAGAGACCTGTCACTCCCCACTCACCCCTCACACACACCCCTTAGAACACCCTTGACACCAGTCCGGGAATGATTTTTCGTAGTCGATGCCTAGGATCCCCCACATGTTACGGCCACTGTTTGAAATGACTACCCCAGCCTCACTGGCTTTTCATGAAGTCATGTGAGTTTCCTTGATTCCTCCTCTTCTATCCAATCACAGCTAAGGAGCCAGAGCCAGAGCCAGAGCCTGAAGCTAAGGCTGAGAACTGAGTCAGCACAACCAGACTGAACCCCACCTGACCGAATCAACCACATCTGCCACTGAACCACTACCTAACGACCAACACAACAACCATGACGATGATGACGACGGCAACAAAGGTGATGATGCTGGGGAAAAATAATGATGACGAACGAAGATGATAATGAAGAATGAAGATTTTGCAAAAGGAATACTGTGCGACCACTGGGTAGAGGATAGGAGTGTGTAGATGGGGGTGGGGGGGGATAATGCAGATGTAAATAGACCTCTAACCTATTGTTCCGTGCTCTGTGCCCGTGTATGTGTCTCAGTGATCTCGTGTGTACCTGTGCCTTTCTGCGACACTCTGTCTCCAGTTTGTTGTCTTAGCCAGTGACACCTTTTTACAGATCGTCTTTACCCCAGTAAGTAAGAGATTTGTCAAGAAATGTTCTTCTTGTTTGTGTTTACCTTCAATTCTGTGTTTCTATCGTCTTTAGATTCTAGAGGTTACTGTTTGCTATATTTTTGTTGTTGCTGTTATCACCATCACACTTGTAACAATTGTCCTCAATGCTGTTTTTCACGTAGTAGATTCTACACTATGTATACATGCATACATATTAGTATAAATAGTCTATACAAAGTTATAGCTATATATATTGAAATATATGTGTGCCTGTGTGGGTACATGAGTTTCGGTGGTGTGTGTGTATGTGTGTGTGTGTGTCTGAGAGGTTGTGTGTTTTTGACTGTGTTGCGCCTTACACACGAGAATCCAACTGCCACAGTTTGCTGACCAAGCACAAGAATGCATCAGAGTTAACTAGGAGCTCACCAACAGTACTTACTGTAGTAAAGTGAGCTCCTACATCAGCTGTATCACTGCCTTGTCCTAGAAGAAGAAAAAAAACGTCCAATCTAGTCTCCTCCTCTGCCATTGGCTGAGCCGGGGCGATACCGCCCTCAGAGGCAGGCTAGGATTGGCCGGTTCCCACACCAGTGCCGCAAATCTGTGTCCTCTATCATTTATTTGCGAAGCAACAGTAGCTGATTGCAAAATCAGTCTCTCAACCAATGGCGTTTCGCTGTTTTGTATTGTATGATTGGTTATGCATTTAGTTAATGAGAGAGCGGGCCTGTGTGTGAGTGATCGAGAGTGTGTGTCGATGCTAAGTGTGCCAGAGTCATAGTTTTAGACGCCAAATTAGGTGGAAGAAAACAAAAGGAAAATATAATTTGCTCTGTATCAGATGTCAGGTAAAGCTTGTTACGCAGTACGATATATGGAGTCTTATGCGGAGTATTATTGTTACAACAAACAAACAAAAAAAAACACTGTCACGACAATAAGTAACTAACTCTGTTCGTTCTGTGCATGAGGTTGTATTGTAATAGCTGCATTTTGGGCTTGTAGCATAGAAATAAAGTGTCTCTCACCAATAACCTTCACTTATTTGTTAATTTATGCAGTTTTAATTGTAATGTTATGTTGTGGTTTACTTGTTTGGTTGACTTATATGGAGAAAAATAGCCGCCAACCACTGCTCACCTGTGATTCTGGTCATAATTGTGGTAAGCTACAAAGTCACACGACCAAGAACTACAACACAATGGCAATGCAATGAACCTGCCAATTCCCAAACTCAAAGTCACTCAAGGTTGTGTGAGTGCTACTTCAAATGTAAGGTACAAAATGGCGTGCCTATCCTCATAGGTTAGTCACAGTAATGTGAACACTGTGCCTCAAATGATTCCAAAGGTTACCATCTCACACTATTTATCGGGTCTGAAGGCCAAGTTTTATAGGCCTGTAAACATGTAAATGACTGGCTGACTGGGGGCAGGGCAAGCCGGGCAGGCTGAATTATGGGGGAGGGAATGGGGTTGACTGGGCAGGAGGTGACTGGAGAGCAGCCGACTGCAGAGACAGACGGAGAGACACACCTGAGAGGATCTCACACAGCCAGAGGAGCCCTCCAGCACCACAGGTGAGTCCAACCTGGTTCTACCGAACCTATGACTAGAGATTGATCGACCGTTGGTACTTCAAATACGTAATAGGGGCACTCGTCGGATGAACGTTGTTGAATTATTGCTTACTTAACTCAAGCAACTCATAAGCAACCGCAGCCAGCGAATCATGTATAGTTTGGGAAACACTGTGTAGTTGGGGAAAGGGCCAGCTTTTCATAAAGCATCAGATTTTGATCCCCAATCTTTATAATATCAATAACATGGTGTGTTACTCTTCTATACATATTGATCAGTAAAAGGGAAAACTATACTGGTCTATAATTACATTGAATAATATTATCGAACTAGCAATAAGCCTTTATTGATGTTGACTTTCTCAGGATGTTCTACAAATCACATATAATTTGACTTGTCACATGCACCGAATACAGCGGGTGTGAACTTGACCGTGAAATGTTTGTCTACGAGCCCTTAAACGAAAATTATAATAATTCCATATTGAGTACATTTTACTTGGAGTTAAAGCAGAAGCATTCTGGTCTCGTATTTAGAGGGTGGTTGTAGGTGGGTGTCGAGTTTCATGAATTAAGCTGACATTTAGGCAATAAATAACTTTTCTATATGCTAAAGTATGTCACCCATGCATTGAAAAATCATACACAGAATACTGAAACACATACAGTGCCAGTCAATGTTTGGACACACCAACACATTCCAGTTGATAAAAAAAAATATATATTTTATACATTGTAGAATAATAGTAAAGACATCAAAACTATGAAATAACACATATGGAATCATGTAGTAACCAAAAAAGTGTTAAACCAATTCTCTCAATCAACTTCATGAGGTAGTCACCTGGAATGCATTTCAATTAACAGGTGTGCCTTATTAAAAGTTAATCTGTGTTAATGTGTTTGAGCCAATCAGTTGTGTTGTGATAAGGTAGGAGTTGTATACAGAAGATAGCCCTATTTGGTAAAAGACCAGGTCCATATTAAGGAAAGAACAGCTGAAATAAGCAAAGAGAAATGACAGTACATCATTACTTTAAGACACGAAGGTCAGTCAATCCATAAAATGTCAAGAACTTTGAATATTTCTTCAACTGCCTCAAAAACCATCAAGTGCTATGATGAAACTGTCTCATGAGGACCACGACAGGAAAGGAAGACCCAGAGTTACCTCTGCTGCAGAGGATAAGTTCATTAGAGTTAACTGCACCTCAGATTGCAGCCCAAATATATGCTGCACAGAGTTCAAGTAACAGACACATCTCAACATCAACTGTTCAGAGGAGACTGCGTGAATCAGGCCTTCATGGTCAAATTGCCGCAAAGAAACCACTACTAAAGGACACCAATAAGAAGAAGAGACTTGCTTGAGCCAAGAAACAAGAGCAATGGACATTTGACCGGTGGAAATCTGTCCTTTGGTTTGACGAGTCCAAATGTGAGATTTTTGGACGCAGAGTAGGTGAACGGATGATCTCCGCATGTGTGGTTCCCACCGTGAAGCAAGGAGAAGGAGGTATGATGTTGTGGGGGTGCTTTGCTGATGACATTGTCCGTGATTTATTTAGAATTCAAGGCACACTGAACCAGCATGGCTACCACAGCATTCTGCAGCGATATGCCATCCCATCTGGTTTGCGCTTCGTGGGACTATCGTTTGTTTTTAAACAGGACAATGACCCAAAACACACCTCCAGGCTGTGTAAGGGCTATATGACCTGGCCTCCGCAATCAGCAGACCTCAACCCAATTGAGATGGTTTGGGATGAGTTGGACGGCAGAGTGAAGGAAAAGCAGAGTACTACATGATTCCAATTGTGTTATTTCATCGTTTTAATGTCTTCACTATTATTCTACAATGTAGAAAATAGTACAAATCAAAATAAAAACCTTGAATGAGTAGGTGTGTCCAAACCTTTTGACTGGTACTGTATATCTACACACACGCAAATACACTCTGTCAACTTTCACACCTCGTACTTACACACACACGTGAGACTAGCCGAACAAAATTGACTCCGGGACGTTTTAATCTCACAATCCATGCAATTAATGATTAAAGGCATAGAGATTTAGATCAAAAAAACAGAACAGAGTACTGATTGTGTGTGTGTGTGTGCGTGCATGTGTAAATCAATATCTCTACTACCGTCTCTAGGAATTAGTCAGATACATGAAGATTAAGAACCAGCTGAAGCAATTTCATTGGACATCTAATGTTCCTTATCCTGTCAACGGACTTTCATAAAAACTGGATAAAAACATTAAAAACCATTCCTTAGATTAATTATAAACAGGTTATTGAAATGTAATCCGTCTGAATCCATAACCACGCGAGACAATGGCTTTCAGAACTAACAGAATGCCTGTTTTCATTGGTAGTGCTACTGAGAAATTATTTGCTAACTAAACAAACTAAAAATATGTTACATTTTAACCACTTTTGCCCTGTCAGTAACGCCGGTGTCAAACCAAAAAGCATGCCATGCTACAATGAATGACTAGGGATCCAACAAATGTTATTGTAGACACGGATGCAGCTTTTGTATATCTCTTACTCATTTCCTTCATCCGAACAGACACTCACACAGACCGGCCATCATGTCCGCCGCTGGAGGTACGTGTTACTGCTGAATTTCAATTACCGGTCATAGACACAAATAGCTTGTTTTTTTGCTCAGAGGTTTAATGTTTTGACCCACTATGTTGTATTCTAGTTCATGGTGATTGACCATAATTTTTTTTATTAAATGGAGAACATGCCCATAGGTGTCCCCTCTAGTCCTAGTTCTCTCTTATACTATGGGTTTATCAGGCAAGGGGCACAACCTGTGACCTGATCATGTTTCATGTACATCATTAGCCAGTCAGGTAATGGGCAGAAAGCCACAGGGAACCATGTGCTAGCTCGTTGCTCTAGCTACATAGTAAACATTGGTTTGCTATGCTTACAGCTAGACCGACACGAGCTAGCTAGCTTCGCGGTGTACTGTGAGACATACAGTACAAATCCCAAAGCACCTTCACTTAGTCAAGCAAACCACTCTCAGTCGCCACTACTTCCCGTTGACTGAGTGAGACACATGTTAGCCTGCTCCTTATCTATGGAGCGGTCAAACAAACCAGGTACCATGGATCATCGAAACATATTGGCATGACCTGCTCTGGGAGATTTACATTGACTTCCTGTGGGTCAGGTTTACTTTTGAGCCAGTCATGTATTATTAGAAACCGGGACATTCGAGCCCTGGATGCTGATTGGCTGAAAACCATGGTACTGTATATTAGACAATATGGTGTATGTTTGTGTATGTACATTGCATGGGGATCATTAAACTGCATATGACATTTGAAATCGGGCGCACAGGAAATCCACAACCATAAACATAGACAGGAACCTCCTGCGTAGGCAGCCATTGACGCTTATCCAGATCCATGTAGGTAGAGGATCAGAGGGGACCACTTCTTTATGGGTCTACCCCTCTCATGGGACAACAGTATGTTTCTTTGTCTACTCTATTTCTGTCACCCCTATGTGTGTGTCGGCCTGTAGAGTGTGTATATCCTCTTGGAACTTAACTCGTGTTCTCTGCTCTCTCCTCAGCTCCCGAGTACGACCCTGATGCAGAATTTGTGTATGGTAAGAGACAACAAAATGGTACTGCAGGAAAGGATTGTCTGACAGACAGTCATTTGGTAATTTGATAACGCCTAATGGCAAGGAGAGAGTGAGTGAGCTAGAGAGCGAGAGAGAGAGCAAGCTGTTGCCACAAGAAAAGTGCATTTTGTGAAGAACAAACACCATTGTAAATACAAACCATATATATTTTATTTATTTTCCCTTTTGTACTTTAACTATTTGCACATAATATGACCTTTTTTTAAAAACTTTTTGTGAGGGTAATGTTTATTGTAAAACTGTTTTGTTTCTTATCTATTTCACTTGCTTTGGCAATGTAAACAAGTTTCCCATGCCAATAAAGCTCTTAAATTGAATTTAAATTGAGAGAGCAAGAGACAGAGACAGTGACAGAGAGAGACAGAGAGAGAGAGAGAGAGAGAGAGACAGACAGATAGAGATGTTGCCATAGGTGAACGTATGATGGGTGTGTCCTCTGTGTTGTAGACTACCAGACTCTTCGTATTGGAGGTCTGACCTTTGTTGCTGTCATCATGATCCTGTCTGTTCTCCTGCTGGCCAGTGAGTCCCCAGACCAGACTGTGTGTGTGTGTGCGTGTGCGTGTGCGTGTGCGCGTGTGCACTCTCCAACCTGACTGACATCTAACAACCCCATTTTAAACCAATTTAATGATAGTGTTCTCTATTGCCTTGCTGTCTATTAGGGGAATGGGGAGTGCTGTAATAGACTGTATCATCAGTACTCGCTGATTGTCTTTCTCTCTCATCCCCTAGGCAACAAAATCCGCCAGTGTGGAAAGCCCCGGGTGAGTGTCCTGATATCAGACAATGGAATACAAAGATGAGATACAGGCTACATCTTGAATGAGAGGCAGTCCACATCCCTCTGTCATTGGTCAAGAAATGAACATGTGGGATTGTTGATACCACAGTGACCCATTGAGCAAGTTGCTCTCGGGGAAAGCAGTTATGAAGCAGTATTTAAGTGACATCTGCTGGTTTGCATTTTGAGACATAGAGTAAGAGGTCTGGAAGACTTACTTGACTGAAGCACTCCTATAAGGCCGTTAATGAATGCCATCCATCTCACTCGGTTTGGGACAAGTTTTTCCAGGTCAACACCAGTTGTGGCAGCTCTAAATACTTTCTGCCTGAACACTTCCAAGTGTTTCTTGGGTACTGGAAGAATGCAAGATTATTCATGACGGATGAATGATGGCCCATAATGTACATAGTTTTAATGAATCAGTTGTATTACTAGACGTAATAGTACGAGTAATTCAGGCTCTCATTCACATTCATACCAAAATCTATTAGTTCAATTCTCGACTATGTTACATCTATCTACTACACCCGAAGGGAGGAATATATAAATGGCATTGTAACGGTCACTATTTTACATGTCACAATTTTTTAACAAGAGAATATTCTGTGAATTCGATTGTTAATGTCCTGCCCTTCTGCTATGTGTGTTCCAGCAAAGAAAGATTGAAGAGGTTCACCTACCGTAGGACGGCTGGGCACTTGTATGTTGTTGACTGTATTGTGTGAGACTGCGTTCCTTTTGTATTGATAAACTGTAGACCCACTGTAGCTGTCCTGTGTTTAATACAAAGTAAGTTGAAAATGTACCTGTGTAAATTTGACAAAGTGTTATACTGGGTTGCAGATAGCCTATTAGTTACCGAAAGGTCACTAGTTTGAATCCCAGAGGTGACAAATCTGTCCATGTGCTCTTGAGCAAGGCACTTAACCCTAATGGCTTCGGTAAGTCGCTCTGGATAAGAGCATCTGCTAAAATGTAAATGAGTCACTGAGATCATGTAATTCTGTGGTATTAGGCCTTTACTTTGCCAAGTAGTACTGTAGCCTATGTTAGCAGAAGCCTACAATGAACCACTGCCAAGAGGTCTGGATATTAATGGCTCAGAAAGTTAAGTGCCCAGTAACCGTAAATGTGATGGTTCAAACCCTGCTGTCCGCTCTCAATCATTTCAGTAGTGAATTAATACCGTATGTGGCCACGAGATGGAGGCAAAACATTGTTTGGCCATGACCATAGACTTGTCTTATGCTATGAGCAAACCTGAAAAACATCCAAGGGTGTAGTCATTAGTTGGATTGCGTTGCAAAATGTTTGTCTGTTTAATCCAAAACCTGTTCAGTTCTGTTTAGTTCTTAAATGGAAATTGTAGTTCAGTCAAGTCCCTCTTAAAAAAAAAATATGCAGGTGGAAGAAGTTGGATTGAACCCCGCAGACTTCAATCCACTTTGGAGCATGGAAGAATTGTTCATTTATACATGTGCAGCTTGTGCCAAACACGTCGCAGACTATTCGGATTGGAATGGCAATGAGTGGAAACCATACATTTAAAAATTAACTACAACTTTCGTTTTTAAGCACTCAGCAGCTTTTACGAAACGTTGAAGGACGTTTCGGAGCAAACAGTTTCCGTTGTAAAACGCTTTCGCAACAGGCGAAACGTTTTGCAACGGGAACCCAACGAATGAATACACCGCATTTTAATAGACCAGTAGGCTTAGTCTACACACCTCTCTCTTTGTCCCTTTTGTGCAGCTCCTGCAGGACCTCCTCTAGGTCAAAGGGGCTCAGCAGTGTCCGTCTGTAAACACCGTCCTACACCCCCACAACAGCCACACTGTGTTAGGGTGTGAATGCACACACATACACAGAGACTAATTTACCTATCATCATCCCGTTGTGATCATAATCTTTCTCACTCTTTTACATTTCCTTGATCACCATCGCTCTCTCTCACACACACACGCACATGCATGCATGCACCCAGGAAGGAACACACTCACACACACCTACCTGTAGGCTAAATGGGTGAATATCCTATGGACATTTAACAAAAACAGCCAAGATTTATGGCTTATAGTTCTCTGAACTATCAACAATCATCCCATCTTCAATGTGTTATCCTTTCTACGAATTCTCATGATCTTGCAACCTTGTCACAGGCCTAAAAATAGCCTAGACAGTGACCACCTCTACCTATATTTAATTTGACCCCATTTTATAGTCACATAACTATTAGCCTAAGCTAAGAGAATGGATGTTATCGTACAGTTTTCAATGTAACTGACCGTAGGCCATGCCTAGGCTACAGACGAGGCCTAAGCTACGTGAAATGGGTTGCACCCAATGACTGTATACAGTATGTGACTGTACGCGCCACATGCTGTTGTTTTTGCTGAGATATTGAACTCGTTTTGAAGTGCATCATCTTGCTATAGGCTACAGGCAGCGTTGGATGATTATATCGTGCTGACGATGACAAAGTGCATTAATCATGGCGCCGGGGCCGCGTTAATTATCCCAGAATAAATAAGTTGTTACAGCCAGGGACAGTAGCTGTCAGTGGAAAGTCCACAACACCACGACGGCAAACACCTTCCTCCCTGAAACAAGGTTATTTAGCTTAGGCAACTGCATAATATATTCCTCCATCTCAATCTTTGTTTCAGACTTCTAGAACAACAAAGAGGAAAAGGCAGTGAGTCGAAGCATCGTCTCTGATTTAGTTTTCGAAATGATTGGGAGGAGCGGTTTTTGACATATTAATTTATCCTGAGCACATTTCCATTCGTTGGCTAACATTGCTAACTCTTTTTTCCATTCGTTGCTAACTCTTTTCAAAATACACTATATATACAAAAGTATGTGGAAACCTCTTCAAAATAGTGGATTTGGCAAATTCACCCACACCCGTTGCTGACAGGTGTATAAAATCGAGCACACCGCCATGCAATCTCCATAGACAAACATTGGCAGTAGAATGGCCTTCCTTAAGAGTTCAGTGACTTTCAACGTGGCCGCATCATAGGATGGCACCTTTCCAACATGTCAGGTCATCAAATTTATGCGCTGCTAGAGCTGCCCGGTCATCTGTAAGTGCTATTATTCTGAAGTGGAAACATCTAGGAGCAACAATGGCTCAGCCGCGAAATGTTAGGCAACAAGCTCACCGAACGAGACCGTCTGTCCTCGGTTGCAACACTTAGTACCGAGTTCCAAACTGCCTCTGGAAGCAACGTCAGCACAATAACTATTTGTAGGGATCTTCATGAAATGGGTTTCCATGGCCGAGCAGCCGCACACAAGCCTAAGATCACCATGCGCCAGCTGGAGGGGTGTAAAGTTTGCCGCCATTGGATTCCGGACCAGTAGAAATGCGTTCTCTGGAGTGATGAATCACGCTTCAACATCTGGCAGTTCAAAGGACAAATTTCGGTTTGGTGGATGCCAGGAAAATGCTACCTGCCTGAATGCATTGTGCAGAATGTAAAGTTTGGTGTAGGAGGAATAATGGTGTGGGGCCGTTTTTCATGGTTCGGGGAAGGCCCCTTAGTTCCAGTGAAGGAAAATCTTAATGCTACAGAATACAATGACATTCTAAATGATTCTGCGCTTCCAACTTTGAGGCAACAGTTTGGGGAAGGCCCTTTCCTGCACAGACCCCTGACCACAACCCCATCGAACACCTTTGGGATGAATTGGAACTCTGACTGTGAGCCAGCAACCTCACTAATGCACTTGTGGCTGAACGGAAGCAAGTTCCCCTAGCAATGTCCAACGTCTAGTGGAAAGCCTTCCCAGAAGAGAGGAGGCTGTTATAGCAGCAAAGGGGGGACCAATTCCATATTAATGCCCATGATTTTGGAATGAGATGTTTGACGAGCAGGTGTCCACATACTTCTGGTCGTGTCGTGTACTGACTTTTATGTTCACTAGCTATACAGGCAAACACTGCCAAGTACTAAACAGAAAACAAATCAAAACTACGCTGATCACGTCGGCCAATCACATTCTCCGTACCTAAGGCACTTAAACACCGCTGGTGACAACTTGAGAGACCTCAGTCTGGCAAGCTGCTATGGGTAAAGTCTTTAAAAAAATATTTGTAATCTATTTAGTAATATAAACATACTACCGTCAATGAAAGCTGTAAATTAACTCCCAACTTTACGTAAAACGCACAACCTTAGCAACGTAGATAGCTAGCTACAAGAAGTAGACCTGTTACTAACTAGCAGGAGCAGATGGCTTTATAACGAGCATTCCATTCTGGGACAGAGAGATTAAGCTGTCACTATTCCAAGTAAAAATGTAAGACTACAAAAATCTATAGGACAAGTATTGTAAACCTAATACAGTCATCAGGGCAGGACTCACTCATCTCATTCATACTGACAAATAGGAAATGCAACATTATCCCTGTCAATAGGCCTAGTTGGAGTAGGATGCGGAGCACCCTGCCTGTATCCTTTTCCTTGCAGCCTGGTTCATTGGTTCTGTCGGTGACAATCATACCCATAACATGATGCTGCCACCACAATACAGAGGAACAGCATTGCTTTCCCTACAAATTACTGTTCTGTATGACAAAGAGAAAAGAAGGAAGCTTGTGTTCAACAAATCATCCATTCTGTTTTCAACAAGGCCAGTAAGTAATACTGCAAGACGGCACGGCAAATAAATGAACTTTTTGGCCTAAATTAAAAAACTACAGGCTTGGGTCAAATACAATACAACACAGAGTGGTAGCAGAATCATGTTATTGGTATGCTTGTCACTGACAGGAACTAGGGAGTTTCGCTGGATCAAAAATAAATATGAAAGGAGCAGGGCCTAGTTAGAGGAAGTCAGAGGAAAACCCACCGCAGTCTTTTGGTCCAGTCTCAGTCATGACTTAAATTTGCTTAAAAATATATATTTTTGCATATGCCCCCCATATCTTTTTGCATATGGTTTATGATTCTTTTTTCAAAATACTTGCTGGATTATCTGATTTCCATGTGGTCCTGGGTGATGACATGAACACAACACTCATCCTGACAATGGATAAATCTAACAAATTGGGTACTGCACCTCCTCCCACCATAGCATTGTGAAATATGGTCTCTGATTTTACACTAGCAGATATATGGGGCGTACATAACCCACAGCTGAAGAATATACTTTTTACCTCGCTAGACTGATCATTTTCAAGGATAGATTACACATCACTTTCATCACAGTTAGTGCATCTAGTTCAGAAGGTGAAAATTGTACATGTGTCTATGCCTGATCATAATGCAAATGTATGCAAATTGCCTACAACCAATGCTCCAAATCGTGCCACAAGGTGGAGATTTAATCACACACACTGATTTACATGAATTTATCCTCCGCAACAAAGAGTCTGTGAATGACAAGATATTCCTGTGGGATGCCATTCAAGGGTTCATTATGAACAATGCAATGGCGTTTGCTTCTGGTCTCAACTAAAAGAAAACTGGAGTCCACTCTATCCTTACTAACTCGTCAACGGCAGAACAGTTTCTCCGCAGAGAAAGAGAGAGAATTATTCATCATAATATCCGAGTTAAATTCCTCACTCAGATTAAGAGCAGAACATCTCATTCGTAGAGGCAGACAAACTGATTATCTGTGCAGAAACACACCTCGCCTCCTCTTCGCTAGTAAATTACGCGATAAGGATAGGCCCTCTATGGAAAGACGAGACTCTCACAAACACAATGGTGGTTTTTTTGCTCCCTGATCTGGCAACTTCTGTCTGTAGCATCCAAACCTTTTGGGCTACACACTAATATAACCCCTCTGTGCAAACGTGAGACTCTCACAAACATGTAAATGTCAGTGGTTTTGCTCTAGAACGCCCACAGGCCTCACAAGACTCGTCTCAAGAACCCCCGGTACCAGTTGAGAAAAATGAATGGTGGTACTATATACAGTGCATTCGGAAAGTATTCAGATCCCTTTTTTTATTTTCCACATTTTGATACGTTACAGCCTTATTCTAAAATGTATTTAATTATTTCTTCCCCTCATAAATCTACACACAATACCCAGTCATCCTTGAGATGTTTCCACAACTTGATTGGAGTCCATCTGTGGTCAATTCAATTGACTGGACATGATTTTGAAAGGCACACAACTGTCTATATTAGGTCTCACAGTTGACAGTGCATGTTTAATGCCAAATATATGGGGTTTAATACATGTAATAAATATATATATTTATCTCAGATATAGGAGAAACACTTCAGAACTAACTTATTTTTTGGGACTATCTGTTGTTCCATGTGGTGAATCTGTAATTCAAGGCATTTGTATGGGCTAGTAAGTCCCCCCAAAAAAACAGAGCAAAAAAATATGTTGATACTTTAATTAAGGAGGCTTAAAATTCTAAATCAAATAGCTAAATTATCCTTGGTATGACAGTCGTGGAAATTCACCACTATGGACTCAAACTCAATGTGCATGAATCAATCTTTATTATCACAGCCGGAGATGTTCACAAACTCAATCCAAATTTGATGTAAACTCTGAAAAGGGCATTCCCTTTCAGTTCTTATATACTGTTACACAAACAAGTCATGTCAGCATGATTTACATGATTAATTATTAACTTTGCTCCTGCATGTGGGGCGGCAGGTGGTTAAGAGCATTGGACTAGTAACCAAAAGGTTGCTTGATCAAATCCCAGAGCTGACAAGATAAAAATCATTCATTCTGCCCCTGAACAAGGCAGTTTACCCACTGTTCCTAGGCCGTCATTGAAAATAAGAATTTGTTCTTAACTGACTTCCCTAGTTAAGTAAATTGTAAAAAAAAAAAATGGCTTCTACTCTCAAATACTAAAACTGAGATGTTCCAATTGGTCTGAGTTCACATCTCTTCAGACAACATTTTCCCTCACATTCCCTCCTTTTATCACTGTGATAATTATTGTTTCGTTTTAAAGGTAAGCATTTTATTATGGCTTAAACTATCAAAGGATGTCCTATACTTCTATCAAAGTAAGCAAAATCAACACATAAAACCAGACCCGTTATCCTTTCAAACCCTTCAATCTGGGTTGTACAATCTAAAATACACACAGATACACAAGGGATCTGTAGACCCAGAGGTAAATAAATCTCTCAAGGTTTAACCATTGTTTCCATAGCTCTTACCACAATCGGGTTGCATTGACCTGTTCTGTACTAACTGTTCCTGGGACATAAACTAGTCAAAATATAAAACCTGTTGTTTAACAAATCTGCTAGTGCCTTCAAAAAGTTGGTGTTGACTTATCAGCTCAATATTCAGTCCTAAAACATTTAATTGGATCTACTCCAATTCTGGACAGTGTTTCACACAATGGAAAGAGATGATTGTTTTTTAGATGACATTACCTTACCATTTAATTCACTGGTGTTATTGAAACTATTGAATGAAGAAATAATGAAACGTATTACAAACGTCAAAAATGTATCTTATTCAATGATTCATACCTGTGTCCCTTACAGCCTGAGTTCAACGAGTATCACTCACTTTCACCGGCAGCCTATCTGTTGGTCCACCGGAAGCTTATCTTTAACCCAAACACCAGATGGCTGCCTCTAATTTCATATCAGTCCCAGGGCTGAATTCCACCGTTTACTTCTTCAAATGACTAAGATATTGCATTATTACAGTGCTATCATAAAGCCACTTTTCCGGATTGACTGACCTTCATGTGTTAGACGCATTAAGAAGGAATGAAATTCCACAAATTAACTTTTAACAAGGCACACCTGTTTATTGAAATGCATTACAGGTGACTACCTCATGAAGACTACCTCGTTGAGAGAATGCCAAGTGTGTGCAAAGCTGTCATCAAGGCAAAGGGTGGCTACTTTGAAGAACCCTTGAATGAGTAGGTGTGTCCAAACTTTTGACTGGTACTGTATATAAAATGACGGTTGATGATGTGTATGGATTTCAGATACATTTTTGTGCATTTGAATTATGCAGTAATAGGACTTAGGCCTAGGGTTTGAGCGAGTGAGAGAGAACATAATTTTGATTGCAAACCCTGATCCCATTGACTCGACTGCCCCCGCATGGAGAAAAAGAGAACCGTTCAATTTCAGCCACTCACAAGGCTCTTTTGAATTACCTGATGTATCAGGAAAATTCTCCGCCACAAAAGAGTGATCAAATAAAGACCCGACATCTGTATATGTTCCTCTTCATCACACACAGACAGACAGCGGCTTACGTTTTCACACGAGGCTGTTTACATATTAGATAGAAGCATGCCATTGGCTGCCTTCATGACAAGGGATATGTACGGGAGTTCTGATTGGTTCCATGTTAAGCAGTTCAGCAAATTTGCCTGAGCAGACAGTGGTGAAATATACTTTTTATTTTTTTAAATTTATTGCAAGAATTGAAGGTGGCAACAAATTTCATGGTCAACATAAGAATGTTTTACTGTCATATCCAAAATAATCAGCTCCTCCCTCGACAGGGATAGATCGACTTCAAATTTTTCTGCGTCGGCCCACCACCTAGATGGGAATATTAGGCCTATATAACTTGCTCAATAAGGTGCATGAATTGAGGAGTAAACGGTGATGTGAAGGGGGAATTCATCAGCTCTCGGAGGACAGTGAAAGCTGATAAGAGCTTCGGTAAAAACAAATGCGTTTCGGCCTCGTCGCAGTTACAGGTGCAGAAAGGAATTCAAACATTGTGATTAAGAGCAATTTTCTTTTCTCAATAACCAATCCAATCACATTTTTTCGTTGAATTTTCGTTGTGATTGGCACCTGATTGGTCTCTGAACCTGTCGTAGGCCTTTCGAAATATATAAAAGTGTCCTTAATTATTCCACCACAGGAGGTTGGTGGCACCTTTATTGGGGAGAACGGGCGTGTGGTAATGACTGGAGCGGAATTAGTGGAATGGTATCCAATACATCGAACACATGGTTTCCATGTGCTCCATTACAGACGTTATTATGAGCCGTTTTCCCCTAAGCAGCCTCCTGTATTTTCCAGCTATAACTCCGACAAGGCCGAAACACATTTGTTTTACTGAAGCACCTTTATCAATTTTCACTGTCCTCTAAGAGTTGCTGAATTTCCTGTTAACTGGCCTATTATAGAACCACAAACACCCAAAAAAGTTTCAGCGTGTGGAAACAGCATCAATCTCCCACCAAGGCAACTTGCTGGATCAGCATGGTGAATACTGTACATGGGATGCTTTGACAGGTGGGCTCTCCCTCCCACACCTGCCTTGCTTTGCAGGAAGACTTCACTTAAGTTAAGAATGAGAGGCCATTTATCAGACTGTTCCCTGTCCTGATAATATCTTTAGTACTTTGCTCACGGACCTGAAAACACAATGGACAGGTGCTGGGGTATGTGAGAGGGCAGGGCAGTTATTGTGTCCACAGGTAAGGTAGGTAGCCTAATTGCCAGCATCTGTGTGTACTGCATATGTCAGGTTATGACAATGTCAGAAAGTTTGCAGTTGAATTGGTTATAGCGCAAAACCGGTTATAGCGCAAAGCATTGGGGTGAAACTGAGGTAGAACAACAAAATCAGAACAGCTAAATCAAATGTCAAACGCTGAACTGTCAAAAGGCTCTAATCTAATTTACAGGTCTGAAGAATCAGTAGAAAGGTCTTTCAAAAATTGGACATCTGTCCATTACCTGAAGGTGCCGGGAAATGCCTTCAAAACCGGCCACTAGGGGCAACAGTGAGCTCTGTTACCGTCATATACTCACCAAAAAAAGAAACGTCTTCTCACTGTCAACTGCGTTTATTTTCAGCAAACTTAACATGTGTAAATATTTGCATGAACATAACAAGATTCAACAACCCGAGACATAAACAGAACAAGTTCCACAGACAGAAATTGAACAATTTGTCCCTGAACAAAGGGGTCAAAAATCAAAAGTAACAGTCGGTGTCTGGTGTGGCCACCAGCTGCATTAAGTACTGCAGTGCGTCTCCTCATGGACTGCTCCAGACTTGTCCGTTCTTGCTGTGAGATGTTACCCCACCATTCCACCAAGGCACCTGCAAGTTCCCGGACATTTCTGGGGGGGGAATGGCCCTAGCCCTCACCCTCCCATCCAACAGGTCCCAGACGTGCTCAATGGGATTGAGATCCAGGCTCTACACTGGCCATGGGAGAACACTGACATTCCTGTCTTGCAGGAAATCACGCACAGAATGAGCAGTATGGCTGGTGGCATTGTCATGCTGGAGGGTCATGTCAGGATGAGCCTGCAGGAAGGGTACCACATGAGGTAGGAGGATGTAACGCACAGCGTTGAGATTGCCTGCAATGACAACAAGCTCAGTTCGATGGTGCTGTGACACATCGCCCCAGACCACGACGGACCCTCCAGCTCCAAATCGATCCCGCTCCAGAGTACAGGCTTCGGTGTAACGCTCATTCCTTTGACGATAAACGCCAATCCGACCATCACCCCTGGTGAGACAAAACCTGTCTGGTCCAGCGACGATGGGTTTGTGCCCATAGGCGATGTTGTTGCCGGTGATGTCTGGTGAGGACCTGCCTTACAACAGGTCTACAAGCCCTCAGTCCAGCCTCTCTCAGGCTATTGTGGACAATCTGAGCACTGATGGAGGGATTGTGCATTCCTGGTGTAACTTGGGAAGTTGTTGTTGCCATCCTGTACCTGTCCCACAGGTGTGATGTTTGGATGTACTGATCCTGTGCAAGTGTTGTTACACGTGGCCTAACACTGCGAGGACGATAAACTGTCCGTCCTGTCTCCCTGTAGCGCTGTCTTAGGTGTCTCACAGTACGGACATTGCAATTTATTGCCCTGGCCACATTTGCAGTCCTCATGCCTCCTTGCAGCATGCCTAAGGCACGTTCACGCAGATGAGCAGGGACCCTGGGCATGTTTCGTTTGGTGTTTTTCAGAGTCAGTAGAAAGGCCTCTTTAGTGTCCTAAGTTTTCATAACTGTGACCTTAATTGCCTTCCGTCTGTAAGCTGTTAGTGTCTTAATGACTGTTCCCCAGGTGTATATTCATTCAATGATTATGGTTCATTGAACAAGCATGGGAAACAGAGTTTAAATCCTTAACAATGAAGATCTGTGAAGACATTTGGATTTTTCTGAAATATCTTTGAAAGACATGGTCCTGAAAAAGGGACGTTTCTTTTTTGCTGACTTGATAGGCTTGGGTTCTGCTAGGTCGTTGTGGATGGGGGTGGTGAATGGGCCTGTTCTCATGACACTGTTAATCCTATGACTCTGGATTAGAACGTTTCATGTTTCACCCCTAGTCGTGGGACCCATTTTTAAAATGTATATATTTTTTTTAACTCATCCCAAAACCTTAACTCTTAACTTAACCACGCGGAATGAGTGCCTACACTTAATGTTGTAAACCTATCCCAAACCTTCACCATTACCTTTACCATTTTGAATGAGTGCCTTAACTTAACCCTTAACTTCAAAATTAGACTCTTGGAGAAATTGAACAATACAGAGCTGCACGAGGAATAATAAGAATCATAATAATCATAAAAAATAGCAATAAAAACACTTTGAAATGTGACTTTTGGAGCAACTTAGAAATTTGCAGTGAGGCTTGTGAGAGCTTGTTGGAATCGGAAACATGCAGAGATAAGGAGTGTGTTGTTTCCACTATTTAATGCCAGTTAAATGCTCAGGGCAATGCTTGTTTAACCTGTCAAGGTGATGAAGCTCCTTATTTACCATGTGTGAGTGTCGGTGTGGCGGGGGGAGTGTGAAGCGTGGGAAAGTGATAAGATCTGAGCATGGGGGTCAAGATGGAAAGTCTTCGCTCAGCAATGCTCTGCGTGCCCTCTCACGCTCTCTCTCTCTCTCACACACACACACACACACACACACACACACACACACACACACACACACACACACACACACACACACACACACACACACACACACACACACACACACACACACACACACACACACACACACACACGGATAAAGAGAGGGGTAGGAAAACTGACACAGTAGCCCACAAAGTTAACCACACAGGTTCCATTCAGGGCCTTTAGGCCCAAACCCCTTTCCCTCACTCATTCTGTCTTGATATGAACAGATCTGAAAGATCTAAAAGGACATAATACCTATAGGTGTAAGCAATATGGCAGGACCCAAATACCCTTGTGAAAGGCTAGTTAGTTCGGGTCATCACATAGTGTTTCCCCGTCCAGTCCTTTCAGATCTGATGACATAGAACGATAGTTGCTGTATGCGGTATGTAACTCCAGTTTTATGAGTGGAGCGGAGCCCCATAGGGGCGCTCCTTTTGGTTTACCCCGCTGCCTTGGCAGCCAATTGCCTATGGGGCTCCACTCCACTGATAGAACTGGAGTTACATACCCAGCAACTATCGTTCTATGTTGTAGAGAGCAGGCCCATAGGGGGGCTTCGCTCCTATTGGTTTTAGGGCGAGAAAATGAGAAAAAAGATCTGGCCCAGCTGTGTCTGTGACCAAGTATGACAGAGTGTAGACCAAAGGACTAACTACTGTGTCCTCAGTCAACTCAACACCTGTTCAAAGACTGTTGGGCAAGAGAAATCATGTACTGAACTGAACTCAGACAGTAATCACGACCACACATACAGTGCCTTGCGAAAGTATTCGGCCCCCTTGAACTTTGCGACCTTTTGCCACATTTCAGGCTTCAAACATAAAGATATAAAACTGTATTTTTTTGTGAAGAATCAACAACAAGTGGGACACAATCATTAAGTGGAACGACATTTATTGGATATTTCAAACTTTTTTAACAATCAAAAACTGAAAAATTGGCCGTGCAAAATTATTCGGCCCCCTTAAGTTAATACTTTGTAGCGCCACCTTTTGCTGCGATTACAGCTGTAAGTCGCTTGGGGTATGTCTCTATCCGTTTTGCACATCGAGAGACTGCAATTTTTTCCCATTCCTCCTTGCAAAACGGCTCGAGCTCAGTGAGGTTGGATGGAGAGCATTTGTGAACAGCAGTTTTCAGTTCTTTCCACAGATTCTCGATTGGATTCAGGTCTGGACTTTGACTTGGCCATTCTAACACCTGGATATGTTTATTTTTGAACCATTCCATTGTAGATTTTGCTTTATGTTTTGGATCATTGTCTTGTTGGAAGACAAATCTCCGTCCCAGTCTCAGGTCTTTTGCAGACTCCATCAGGTTTTCTTCCAGAATGGTCCTGTATTTGGCTCCATCCATCTTCCCATCAATTTTAACCATCTTCCCTGTCCCTGCTGAAGAAAAGCAGGCCCAAACCATGATGCTGCCACCACCATGTTTGACAGTGGGGATGGTGTGTTCAGGGTGATGAGCTGTGTTGCTTTTACACCAAACATAACGTTTTGCATTGTTGCCAAAAAGTTCAATTTTGGTTTCATCTGACCAGAGCACCTTCTTCCACATGTTTGGTGTTTCTCCCAGGTGGCTTGTGGCAAACTTTAAACGACACATTTTATGGATATCTTTAAGAAATGGCTTTCTTCTTGCCACTCTTCCATAAAGGCCAGATTTGTGCAATATACGACTGATTGTTGTCCTATGGACAGAGTCTCCCACCTCAGCTGTAGATCTCTGCAGTTCATCCAGAGTGATCATGGGCCTCTTGGCTGCATCTCTGATCAGTCTTCTCCTTGTATGAGCTGAAAGTTTAGAGGGATGGCCAGGTCTTGGTAGATTTGCAGTGGTCTGATACTCCTTCCATTTCAATATTATCGCTTGCACAGTGCTCCTTGGGATGTTTAAAGCTTGGGAAATCTTTTTGTATCCAAATCCGGCTTCTTCTTCACAACAGTATCTCGGACCTGCCTGGTGTGTTCCTTGTTCTTCATGATGCTCTCTGCGCTTTTAACGGACCTCTGAGACTATCACAGTGCAGGTGCATTTATACGGAGACTTGATTACACACAGGTGGATTGTATTTATCATCATTAGTCATTTAGGTCAACATTGGATCATTCAGAGATCCTCACTGAACTTCTGGAGAGAGTTTGCTGCACTGAAAGTAAAGGGGCTGAATAATTTTGCACGCCCAATTTTGAAGTTTTTGATTTGTTAAAAAAGTTTGAAATATCCAATAAATGTCGTTCCACTTCATGATTGTGTCCCACTTGTTGTTGTTCTTCACAAAAAAATACAGTTTTATATCTTTATGTTTGAAGCCTGAAATGTGGCAAAAGGTCGCAAAGTTCAAGGGGGCCGAATACTTTCGCAAGGCACTGTATGTCCTGAAGTGTAGGGGACATACACTACACGGCCAAAAGTACAGTATGTGTCTCATTCCAAAATCATTGGCATATGGAGTTGGTCCCCCTTTTTCTGCTACTGTATAACAGCCTCCACTCTTCTAGGAAGGCTTTCCAGGAGATGTTGGAACATTGCTGCGGGGACTTGCTTCCATTCAGCCACAAGAGCATTAGTGAGGTCAGGCACTAATGTTGGGCGATTAGACCTGGCTCGCAGTCGGCGTTCCAATTCATCCCAAAGGTGTTTGATGCGGATGAGGTCAGGGCTCTGTGCAGGCCAGTCCAGTTCTTCCATGCCGATCTCGGCAAAACATTTCTGTATGGTCTCGCTTTGTGCGAGAAATGGCCTTTCCCATACTGTTGCCACCGAGTTGGAAACACAGAATTGTCTCGAATGTCATTGTATGCTGTCGTGTTAAGATTTCACTTCACTGTAACTAAGGGGCCTAGCCCGAACCATGAAAAACAGCGCCAGACCATTATTAATCCTCTACCAACCTATACAGTTGTCACTATTCATTCGGGCAGGTAGCGTACACCTGGCATCCGCCAAACCCAGATTTGTCCACGTGATTCATCACTCCAGAGAACGCATTTCCATTGGTTCAGAGTCCAATGGAGGTGAGCTTTACACCACTCCAGCCAACGCTTGGCATTGCGCATGGTGATCATAGGCTTGTGTGCGGCTGCTCGGCCATTCAAACCCATTTCATGAAGCTCTCGATGAACAGTTCATGTGCTGACGTTGCTTCCAGAGGCAGATTGGAATTCGGCAGTGAGTGTTGCAACCGAGGACAGACAGTTCTAACGCTCTACATGCTTCAGCACTCGGCGGTACCATTCTGTGAGCTTGTGTGGCTGAGCAACTGTTGCTGCTGGACGTTTCCACTTCACAATAACAGCACTTACGGTTGCCCGGGGGAGCTCTAGCGGGGCAGATCTAGCAGGGCAAAAATATGACAAACTGACATTTAGGAATGGTGGCATCCTATGACGGTGCCATGTTGAAAGTCAATGAGCTCTTCATAAGGCCATTCTACTGGCAATGTGTGTCTATGGAGATTGCATGGTGGCGTGCTCGATTTTATACATGTAGCTGAATTAGCCAAATCCACTAATTTGAAGGGGTGTCCACATACTTTTGTGTATATATAGTGGGGCAAAAAAGTATTTAGTCAGCCACCAATTGTGCAAGTTCTCTGTAATTTTCATCATAGGTACACTTCAACTATGACAGACAAAATTAGAAAAAAAATCCGGAAAATCACATTGTAGGATTTTTTATGAATGTATTTGCAAATTATGGTGGAAAATAAGTATTTGGTCAATAACAAAAGTTTATCTCAATACTTTGTTATATACCCTTTGTTGGCAATGACAGAGGTCAAACGTTTTCTGTAAGTCCTCACAAGGATGGGGAGGAGAGAAGGCCCTCACCTCAAGGAACCGAGATCTGTATGAGCTCTTAATAATCTTAAGCATGAGCGCCGGATTAGGACCACAACGCCGCCCTTGGCAGAGGTCACGACAAGTAACAATGCTGTCTTTAAAAATAAGATCCTCAAAGAAATCTGAACCAAAGGCTCCAACGGTGGTTCACACAACGCCAGGGTGTGAAAAGCAGGAAATCTCACCCCCCCCCCCCCCTTGGCGGTTTACGTTAGCCACTGTGGTCCAGTTGTCTGACCACACTAACAAATTGCGTCCTTGGACCATGGGTGTGAAGTGCAGTAACACCAATAGAACCATTTCCAGTTCCAAGAGCTTGAGGTGACACTCTGTTGTAGACCACACACCCCCCACTGCCAGAGCTTGACACTAGCCACCCCATCCCATCAGAGATGCATCTGTAAAGACTGGGATGTGCGAGGACACTCTGCCCATGGGAACACAGCACGTCAGAACATGTGGGTCTCTCCAACGATTCCGTTCTACACAGAAACACCAGAGGGACCACTGTGTGGGCCTCTGACATGAGACCCAGAAGAGACATGACAGAGTGCATCATTACCATGCACATTGGATGTAACCGGTTGAGGGTCGACAAGATCGCAGACTTCTGTGGATCCAAAAGCCAGGGTGTCATAGTCGCGGTGTCTAGTTGTAGACCCAGGTAGACAATCCGCTGACTCGGCCAAGGCGTGCTCTTTTTCCATTTCACTGCAAACCCAAGACGTGTGAGGTGAATCACCAGTCGGGCCAGTTCTGCTGACGGGGCGAGAACCAGCAGGTCATCCAAGTATCCAAGCCAGAATCCTGACTCCCTGCTGACGCAGCGGCTTCAATGCAGCCTCCGCACATTTGTGAAAGGTTCGAGGGGCTAAGGCATACACAAATGGCATTCTTGTGTACTCGTACACCGTTCCTTGAAAATCAAAACGCAGAAACTCCCTGTGACAAGGAAGCACCTGCACATGACAGTACGGGTCCCTCAGGTCGATGCTCGTGCATAAGGATATGGATATGGATACATTCCAACAGACATTTTGTCTGCATGCGAAAAGTCAGTTTGGCTACAGACTTGTTGAAAGTCCGCAAATCCAGAATCAGCCTCACGCCCCCGTCTTCTTTGGTACAAGAAAGTAAGGCGAGAAAAGCCTACTTCACGAGCAATTCTGCAGTCTCTTTGTTTAGAGCTTCAACCTTCCCCACAATCCCCATAAAGGGTGGAGGGGATCAGTAAAATTGAATGGCGTAACCCCGTCTCAACGTCTGGTCTGTCCAGGTGGACAGAGTACAGCTTTGACGCCATTCCCAATAATGCTCTGAGAGCGGGAAGCGCATAGCCAATGAGCATTCAGTAGGACATGTCTGTAGTCCTCCATGGCCCCCTCCACCGCTTGCCGCCGCCCCTTGGGTGGCTCCGGTGCAGGAGCGGAGGTGTGTCTCTGGTGGTCACCTGTCAGCAGGCACGACGGCGTCCCGACGCTCCGAGTCGTGGCCCGAGAAGAAGCGGAAGCATGGGGGGGGGGGGCTGAGTCTCAGTGCCGGGATGCCGCTCTTCTAAGAGGAAGGGTGCTTTAATAGCTCTCTTCCCTCCGACTTTTTGAAGCACTCCATGGTCTCCACGACAACGACTCCAAAGAGGCTGTTGTCAGAGATGGGAGCATTCAGAAGGGGCCTTTTTTTCAGCTTCTTTGATGGCTGTCATATAAAGGCGAAGGTGCCTCTGTTGGGGCGGAGCTCCACAGTTTAGAACTGGTAGGTCTTCGGGGATGGGGTTATGGGCCGATATTGAACTGGGTCATTGTGTTTTGTGACCTGGCATGAAGATGAGGCTGTGTCCATGTCCAGATGTGACCAATGATGACCATCACAATTTGCTTAGGTCAGATCGACTGTCGCCAGTAAGATATATCACCACTAGGTGTCACCAGATATCTCTGATCCATATCTCTAACTGGGCCGTTATAGAGGCACATATCTTCAGTGCCCACCTTCCTGTCCATATTTTCTCTGTCTTTATCAGAGAGTATATGTATAATTCCCATATCTTAGACACATTTGAGGATTCTAATAGATATGTTGTGAAGTGTATTTCTAGGATGTCATTCATTGCAGTCTGATGCACTGGACTGGATCCATATTGGACCTACAGAGATTGGCTTAAATGGCGGCCATATTGCATGTGGTTTGGACAGTACCCGAACATTGTGTTTTTGTCTGTGAGCTGTTGTTAGCCTCAGGGACTGCTAATCATTTGCGTCAGTCGCCATCTCTTTTTCCTGCTTCCTTTTTCAATCTCATCATCTCAACCCCCCCTACCCCCCATCTCCCTTCCCTCTTTCCCTCTGTCTCATGCAGAGATTCTCTAATGTATATATACATGCAGAAAAACAAGGGAGGGAGAAGAGAGAGCGAGAGAGAAATTAAGAGAGAGATGCGCATCGTACAGGACGAGGTAGCCCCCCCCCCTCTTCCTCAATACCCCTCCTCTTATTATCCTCCCTGGCTCATTTGAATATATTAACACCCCCTGACTTCTCGCTTAAGCCACCCCACCACCACACCCCTCACATTGGGCTGTAGGGACTGAGAGGCACCAGAAATATTCTCCGCTCCTCTGTGCTCCTGCATACACATGCACAGTGCTGTGCGGACATACAAGCTCTTTTATATCTAACAAAAAAACTTGGTTAAATGCATACGCGCATGGTGCCTTCCTTGAACGCGTTGCGGCAAAAGAGGCACAGTTCTGAGATTCATATTAGCCTAATGCAGATGAATCTAATCCAGCACACGACACAGCGGCAAGGCGTTCCCCTCACTGGAGCATGGAGAGATCTGCGGCAGGCAGTCTGGCAGAAACACTGACTGGGGGAGCTGAGCTGGAGCCTGGCTGGAGCAGGGAGGTGGTAGAGATGGGGAAGTGCACTAGGCATTCCTACTACCTGTTCACAATAGTCAACATTTTTTGATATTGTATCATTGTCGAGTCCAAATGGACATTCGTGTTAATGAAAGTGGGCCCTCCACAACATTTGATTATCCAGTGCCCATGTCATTACCTTCCCCCATCCCAACCCTCAGGCCTAACTGACCCAGTGGACCAGTGATGTGGTGTGTTCCCCTCCACCTATCCCCCTTTCCACCCACCAGCGGTGACCTTGCGTACTCCACGGGGGCTGGGGCTGTGCATTAATACCAGATACATTAGCACTAATATGATCCTAGCATGTAGTCATAGCCTGCGGGTCCCTCTGATTGGCTGAGTTTTAGCATTAGCATTAGCATTAACATTCACATTAACCCACCTGCCTCATCACTCTCTCTCTCTCTCTCTCTCTCTCTCTCTCTCTCGCTCTGAGCTTCTCCTTCTCTCACAGCCTCTCTTTCTCTCACAGCCTCTCTTTCCCTCATAGCCTCTCTTTCACTCACAGCCTCTCTTTCCCTCACATTCTCTCTTTCTCTCACATACTCTCTTCCTCTCTTTCTCTCACATCCTCTCTTTCTCTCACAGCCTCTCTTTCTCTCACAGCCTCTCTTCCTCTCACAAGCTATCTTTTTTCCTCTCTTTCAGACATATTTCTCTCTTTCTTTCTATCTTTCCACCAGCTTCTCCATAGCTGCTCGCTTACTTGGGCTCACGAGTGGCGCAGCAGTCTAAGGCACTGCATCTCAGCGCCAGTAGGTGTCACTACAGACACCCTGGTTCAAATCCAGGCTGTATCACAACCGGCCTGTGATTAGGAGTCCCATAGGGGAGCGCACAATTGGCCCAGCGTCGTCCGGGTTTGGCCATGGTGGAGGCCGTCATTGTAAATAAGAATTTGTTCTTAACTGACTTGCCTAGTTAAATAAAGGTTCCATAAATTATTTTTTTAAACTCTGTCTCAGCTGCTCTCTCTATCCTTGTTTTCCTTGTACCCTCTTTCTCTCTGCCTCCCTCTCTCTTTTCCTCACTCAGCCTGTGTATCTCCAGGCAACAAATGAAGAGGGAGAAAGAGGGGATGCAGATGAATCATGTGGTGCGCCGTGGACGGCTTGACTCTTGTCCAAAGCGATATCCAATGCTGGCTGGGAGCTTGCCATTTTACTGGATTGTCACATCACATGATGATCACCACTTGAAGTACACTATAACCTGCTTTGTGCTGTCAGAAAGGGTCAGATCAGACCTAAGTAGAGAGGATTGCAGCCTTTCCATGTGGTAACATAGCCTTTATGTCACTCACTGCCCACAGCAGGTTGGCTATTTCTGTGAATGGAGCTGGATCTGGTTATTGTGAAGTCCATGACTACTGTGGGTTGATGGGGAGATACAACTGGATCTAGAAGTGAGTCAGTGAAGTTGTAATAGGCCGGTTGAGAGGTGAGGGAAGGAGACAGACTTCAGTCCCCTGTACTAGTCAGATGATTTGAAACCCAAACAGTACATTTTCACTGGGTTACATTTCTCCAAGCCCACTCATGCATTTTATTTTGTAGTATTTACTTGACCATGGACACATAGAGTGTGTGTGTGTGTGTATGTGTGTGTGTGTGTGTGTGTGTGTGTGTGTGTGTGTGTGTGTGTGTGTGTGTGTGTGTGTGTGTGTGTGTGTGTGTGTGTGTGTGTGTGTGTGTGTGTGTGTGTGTGTGTGTGTGTGTGTGTGTGTGTGTGAGCGCTCTCACTAATCTGTACGTGGGAGTAGTTAGGTGGCGAACAGCGTCTCTCTCTCCACTTGTTACATAATGGAGAGAGGAGGCACAGTTGCTCGTTTGCTACGCTACAGGAGATGTTCTGTGGAAGCGACAGACCACAGCTAGTGTAAGCTCACATTTAGTTCAATCTAACAACTATCCTTTCCTATTTCTCCCACTGAGTCAAGCTTACATGTAGATTGACTAAGAGCCTGGTTACTCTTCTGTGACTGTTGTGGCGATTGCCACTGCAAAAGCCTTCACCTCCATTGCTGCAAATCCTTGTCTCAAATAGTGATGATGCTGAAGTCTCTGGGTCTGATCCATGCTGACCTGAAGACCGAAAACATTTTCAAGGTGACACATACAGTGCATTCGGAAAGTTTTCAGACCCCTTGATTTTTCCACATTTTGTTACGTTACAGCCATATTCTAAAATGTATTACATCTTTTCTTCCCCTCATCAATCTACACACAATACCCCATAATGAAAAATAAAAAACTGTTTTTTAGACATTTTAGCAAATATATATATAAAAAGTATAAGTATTCAGACCCTTTACTCAGTACTTTGTTGAAGCACCTTTAGCAGCGATTACAGCATTGAGTCTTCTTGGGTATGACGCTACAAGCTTGGCACACCTGTATTTGGGGAGTTTCTTCGATTCTTCTATGTAGATCCTCTCAAGCTCTGTCAGTTTGGATAGGGAGTGTTGCTGCACAGCTATTTTCAGGTCTCTCCAGTGATGTTCGACCAGGTTCAAGTCAGGTTCACTACTTTGCTCCGTTCATCTTTCCCTCAATCCTGACTAGCCTCCTAGTCCCTGCCGCGGAAAAACATCCCCACAGCATGATTCTGCCACCACTATGCTTCATCGTAGGGATGGTATCAGGTTTCCTCCAGACGTGAGGCTTGGCATTCAGGCCAAAGATGTCAATCTTGGTTTCATCAGGTGAGAAAATCTTGTTTCTCATGGTCTGAGACTCTTTAGGTGCCTTTTGGCAAACCTCAAGAAGGCTTTCACAACAAATCAAATCAAATGTTATTTGTTACATTAGCCGAATAAAACAGGTGGAGACCTTACAAGCCCTTAACGAACAACAGAGTTTTAAGGAACATAAGTGTTAAGTAAAAATAGATAAGTAAAAAATAGATAAGTAAAAAAATGTAAATAACAAATAAGCAGCAGTAAAATAAGAGTAGCGAGACTATATACAGGGGTTACCGGTACAGAGTCAATGTGGAGACTATATACAGGGGGTACCAGTACAGAGTCAATGTGGAGACTATATACAGGGGTTACCGGTACAGAGTCAATGTGGAGACTATATACAGGGGTTACCGGTACAGAGTCAATGTGGAGACTATATACAGGGGTTACCGGTACAGAGTCAATGTGGAGACTATATACAGGGGTTACCGGTACAGAGTCAATGTGGAGACTATATACAGGGGGTACCGGTACAGAGTCAATGTGGAGACTATATACAGGGGTTACCGGTACAGAGTCAATGTGGAGACTATATACAGGGGTTACCGGTACAGAGTCAATGTGGAGACTATATACAGGGGTTACCGGTACAGAGTCAATGTGGAGACTATATACAGGGGTTACCGGTACAGAGTCAATGTGGAGACTATATACAGGGGTTACCGGTACAGAGTCAATGTGGAGACTATATACAGGGGTTACCGGTACAGAGTCAATGTGGAGACTATATACAGGGGTTACCGGTACAGAGTCAATGTGGAGACTATATACAGGGGTTACCGGTACAGAGTCAATGTGGAGACTATATACAGGGGTTACCGGTACAGAGTCAATGTGGAGACTATATACAGGGGTTACCGGTACAGAGTCAAAGTGGAGACTATATACAGGGGTTACCGGTACAGAGTCAATGTGGAGACTATATACAGGGGTTACCGGTACAGAGTCAATGTGGAGACTATATACAGGGGTTACCGGTACAGAGTCAATGTGGAGACTATATACAGGGGTTACCGGTACAGAGTCAATGTGGAGACTATATACAGGGGTTACCGGTACAGAGTCAATGTGGAGACTATATACAGGGGTTACCGGTACAGAGTCAATGTGGAGACTATATACAGGGGTTACCGGTACAGAGTCAATGTGGAGACTATATACAGGGGTTACCGGTACAGAGTCAATGTGGAGACTATATACAGGGGTTACGGTACAGAGTCAATGTGGAGACTATATACAGGGTTACCGGTACAGAGTCAATGTGGAGACTATATACAGGGGTTACCGGTACAGAGTCAATGTGGAGACTATATACAGGGGTTACGGTACAGAGTCAATGTGGAGACTATATACAGGGGTTACCGGTACAGAGTCAATGTGGAGACTATATACAGGGGTTACCGGTACAGAGTCAATGTGGAGACTATATACAGGGGTTACCGGTACAGAGTCAATGTGGAGACTATATACAGGGGTTACCGGTACAGAGTCAATGTGGAGACTATATACAGGGGTTACCGGTACAGAGTCAATGTGGAGACTATATACAGGGGTTACCGGTACAGAGTCAATGTGGAGACTATATACAGGGGTTACCGGTACAGAGTCAATGTGGAGACTATATACAGGGGTTACCGGTACAGAGTCAATGTGGAGACTATATACAGGGGTTACCGGTACAGAGTCAATGTGGAGACTATATACAGGGGTTACCGGTACAGAGTCAATGTGGAGACTATATACAGGGGTTACCGGTACAGAGTCAATGTGGAGACTATATACAGGGGTTACCGGTACAGAGTCAATGTGGAGACTATATACAGGGGTTACCGGTACAGAGTCAATGTGGAGACTATATACAGGGGTTACCGGTACAGAGTCAATGTGGAGACTATATACAGGGGTTACCGGTACAGAGTCAATGTGGAGACTATATACAGGGGTTACCTGGTACAGAGTCAATGTGGAGACTATATACAGGGGTTACCGGTACAGAGTCAATGTGGAGACTATATACAGGGGTTACCGGTACAGAGTCAATGTGGAGACTATATACAGGGGTTACCGGTACAGAGTCATGTGGAGACTATATACAGGGGTTACCGGTACAGAGTCAATGTGGAGACTATATACAGGGGTTACCGGTACAGAGTCAATGTGGAGACTATATACAGGGGTTACCGGTACAGAGTCAATGTGGAGACTATATACAGGGGTTACCGGTACAGAGTCAATGTGGAGGACTATATACAGGGGTTACCGGTACAGAGTCAATGTGGAGACTATATACAGGGGTTACCGGTACAGAGTCAATGTGGAGACTATATACAGGGGTTACCGGTACAGAGTCAATGTGGAGACTATATACAGGGGTTACCGGTACAGAGTCAATGTGGAGACTATATACAGGGGTTACCGGTACAGAGTCAATGTGGAGACTATATACAGGGTTACGGTACAGAGTCAATGTGGAGACTATATACAGGGGTTACCGGTACAGAGTCAATGTGGAGACTATATAGAGGGGTTACCGGTACAGAGTCAATGTGGAGACTATATACAGGGGTTACCGGTACAGAGTCAATGTGGAGACTATATACAGGGGTTACCGGTACAGAGTCAATGTGGAGACTATATACAGGGGTTACCGGTACAGAGTCAATGTGGAGACTATATACAGGGGTTACCGGTACAGAGTCAATGTGGAGACTATATACAGGGGTTACCGGTACAGAGTCAATGTGGAGACTATATACAGGGGTTACCGGTACAGAGTCAATGTGGAGACTATATACAGGGGTTACCGGTACAGAGTCAATGTGGAGACTATATACAGGGGTTACCGGTACAGAGTCAATGTGGAGACTATATACAGGGGTTACCGGTACAGAGTCAATGTGGAGACTATATACAGGGGTTACCGGTACAGAGTCAATGTGGAGACTATATACAGGGGTTACCGGTACAGAGTCAATGTGGAGACTATATACAGGGGTTACCGGTACAGAGTCAATGTGGAGGACTATATACAGGGGTTACCGGTACAGAGTCAATGTGGAGACTATATACAGGGGTTACCGGTACAGAGTCAATGTGGAGACTATATACAGGGGTTACCGGTACAGAGTCAATGTGGAGACTATATACAGGGGTTACCGGTACAGAGTCAATGTGGAGACTATATACAGGGGTTACCGGTACAGAGTCAATGTGGAGACTATATACAGGGGTTACCGGTACAGAGTCAATGTGGAGACTATATACAGGGGTTACCGGTACAGAGTCAATGTGGAGACTATATACAGGGGTTACCGGTACAGAGTCAATGTGGAGACTATATACAGGGGTTACCGGTACAGAGTCAATGTGGAGACTATATACAGGGGTTACCGGTACAGAGTCAATGTGGAGACTATATACAGGGGTTACCGGTACAGAGTCAATGTGGAGACTATATACAGGGGTTACCGGTACAGAGTCAATGTGGAGACTATATACAGGGGTTACCGGTACAGAGTCAATGTGGAGACTATATACAGGGGTTACCGGTACAGAGTCAATGTGGAGACTATATACAGGGGTTACCGGTACAGAGTCAATGTGGAGACTATATACAGGGGTTACCGGTACAGAGTCAATGTGGAGACTATATACAGGGGTTACCGGTACAGAGTCAATGTGGAGACTATATACAGGGGTTACCGGTACAGAGTCAATGTGGAGACTATATACAGGGGTTACCGGTACAGAGTCAATGTGGAGACTATATACAGGGGTTACCGGTACAGAGTCAATGTGGAGACTATATACAGGGGTTACCGGTACAGAGTCAATGTGGAGACTATATACAGGGGTTACCGGTACAGAGTCAATGTGGAGACTATATACAGGGGTTACCGGTACAGAGTCAATGTGGAGACTATATACAGGGGTTACCGGTACAGAGTCAATGTGGAGACTATATACAGGGGTTACCGGTACAGAGTCAATGTGGAGACTATATACAGGGGTTACCGGTACAGAGTCAATGTGGAGACTATATACAGGGGTTACCGGTACAGAGTCAATGTGGAGACTATATACAGGGGTTACCGGTACAGAGTCAATGTGGAGACTATATACAGGGGTTACCGGTACAGAGTCAATGTGGAGACTATATACAGGGGTTACCGGTACAGAGTCAATGTGGAGACTATATACAGGGGTTACCGGTACAGAGTCAAATGTGGAGACTATATACAGGGGTTACCGGTACAGAGTCAATGTGGAGACTATATACAGGGGTTACCGGTACAGAGTCAATGTGGAGACTATATACAGGGGTTACCGGTACAGAGTCAATGTGGAGACTATATACAGGGGTTACCGGTACAGAGTCAATGTGGAGACTATATACAGGGGTTACCGGTACAGAGTCAATGTGGAGACTATATACAGGGGTTACCGGTACAGAGTCAATGTGGAGACTATATACAGGGGTTACCGGTACAGAGTCAATGTGGAGACTATATACAGGGGTTACCGGTACAGAGTCAATGTGGAGACTATATACAGGGGTTACCGGTACAGAGTCAATGTGGAGACTATATACAGGGGTTACCGGTACAGAGTCAATGTGGAGACTATATACAGGGGTTACCGGTACAGAGTCAATGTGGAGACTATATACAGGGGTTACCGGTACAGAGTCAATGTGGAGACTATACAGGGTACCGTACAGATCAATGGGAGACTTACAGGGGTTACCGGTACAGAGTCAATGTGGAGACTATATACAGGGGTTACCGGTACAGAGTCAATGTGGAGACTATATACAGGGGTTACCGGTACAGAGTCAATGTGGAGACTATATACAGGGGTTACCGGTACAGAGTCAATGTGGAGACTATATACAGGGGTTACCGGTACAGAGTCAATGTGGAGACTATATACAGGGGTTACCGGTACAGAGTCAATGTGGAGACTATATACAGGGGTTACCGGTACAGAGTCAATGTGGAGACTATATACAGGGGTTACCGGTACAGAGTCAATGTGGAGACTATATACAGGGGTTACCGGTACAGAGTCAATGTGGAGACTATATACAGGGGTTACCGGTACAGAGTCAATGTGGAGACTATATACAGGGGTTACCGGTACAGAGTCAATGTGGAGACTATATACGGGGTTACCGGTACAGAGTCAATGTGGAGACTATATACAGGGGTTACCGGTACAGAGTCAATGTGGAGACTATATACAGGGGTTACCGGTACAGAGTCAATGTGGAGACTATATACAGGGGTTACCGGTACAGAGTCAATGTGGAGACTATATACAGGGGTTACCGGTACAGAGTCAATGTGGAGACTATATACAGGGGTTACCGGTACAGAGTCAATGTGGAGACTATATACAGGGGTTACCGGTACAGAGTCAATGTGGAGACTATATACAGGGGTTACCGGTACAGAGTCAATGTGGAGACTATATACAGGGGTTACCGGTACAGAGTCAATGTGGAGACTATATACAGGGGTTACCGGTACAGAGTCAATGTGGAGACTATATACAGGGGTTACCGGTACAGAGTCAATGTGGAGACTATATACAGGGGTTACCGGTACAGAGTCAATGTGGAGACTATATACAGGGGTTACCGGTACAGAGTCAATGTGGAGACTATATACAGGGGTTACCGGTACAGAGTCAATGTGGAGACTATATACAGGGGTTACCGGTACAGAGTCAATGTGGAGACTATATACAGGGGTTACCGGTACAGAGTCAATGTGGAGACTATATACAGGGGTTACCGGTACAGAGTCAATGTGGAGACTATATACAGGGGTTACCGGTACAGAGTCAATGTGGAGACTATATACAGGGGTTACCGGTACAGAGTCAATGTGGAGACTATATACAGGGGTTACCGGTACAGAGTCAATGTGGAGACTATATAGAGGGGTTACCGGTACAGAGTCAATGTGGAGACTATATACAGGGGTTACCGGTACAGAGTCAATGTGGAGACTATATACAGGGGTTACCGGTACAGAGTCAATGTGGAGACTATATACAGGGGTTACCGGTACAGAGTCAATGTGGAGACTATATACAGGGGTTACCGGTACAGAGTCAATGTGGAGACTATATACAGGGGTTACCGGTACAGAGTCAATGTGGAGACTATATACAGGGGTTACCGGTACAGAGTCAATGTGGAGACTATATACAGGGGTTACCGGTACAGAGTCAATGTGGAGACTATATACAGGGTTACCGGTACAGAGTCAATGTGGAGACTATATACAGGGGTTACCGGTACAGAGTCAATGTGGAGACTATATACAGGGGTTACCGGTACAGAGTCAATGTGGAGACTATATACAGGGGTTACCGGTACAGAGTCAATGTGGAGACTATATACAGGGGTTACCGGTACAGAGTCAATGTGGAGACTATATACAGGGGTTACCGGTACAGAGTCAATGTGGAGACTATATACAGGGGTTACCGGTACAGAGTCAATGTGGAGACTATATACAGGGGTTACCGGTACAGAGTCAATGTGGAGACTATATACAGGGGTTACCGGTACAGAGTCAATGTGGAGACTATATACAGGGGTTACCGGTACAGAGTCAATGTGGAGACTATATACAGGGGTTACCGGTACAGAGTCAATGTGGAGACTATATACAGGGGTTACCGGTACAGAGTCAATGTGGAGACTATATACAGGGGTTACCGGTACAGAGTCAATGTGGAGACTATATACAGGGGTTACCGGTACAGAGTCAATGTGGAGACTATATACAGGGGTTACCGGTACAGAGTCAATGTGGAGACTATATACAGGGGTTACCGGTACAGAGTCAATGTGGAGACTATATACAGGGGTTACCGGTACAGAGTCAATGTGGAGACTATATACAGGGGTTACCGGTACAGAGTCAATGTGGAGACTATATACAGGGGTTACCGGTACAGAGTCAATGTGGAGACTATATACAGGGGTTACCGGTACAGAGTCAATGTGGAGACTATATACAGGGGTTACCGGTACAGAGTCAATGTGGAGACTATATACAGGGGTTACCGGTACAGAGTCAATGTGGAGACTATATACAGGGGTTACCGGTACAGAGTCATGTGGAGACTATATACAGGGGTTACCGGTACAGAGTCAATGTGGAGACTATATACAGGGGTTACCGGTACAGAGTCAATGTGGAGACTATATACAGGGGTTACCGGTACAGAGTCAATGTGGAGACTATATACAGGGGTTACCGGTACAGAGTCAATGTGGAGACTATATACAGGGGTTACCGGTACAGAGTCAATGTGGAGACTATATACAGGGGTTACCGGTACAGAGTCAATGTGGAGACTATATACAGGGGTTACCGGTACAGAGTCAATGTGCGAGGGCACCGTTTAGTCAAGGTAATTCAGGTCAAATGTACACTACCGGTCAAAAGTTTTAGAACACATCCTCACACCTCCTCCTCCATGCTTTACGGTGGGAAATACACATGCGGAGATCATCACTTCACCCACACCACGTCTCACAATGACACGGCGGTTGGAACCAAAAATCTCCAATTTGCTCGTGTTTCTAGGCCCAAGCAAGTCTCTTCTTTTTATTGGTTTCCTTTCGTAGTGGTTTCTTTGCAGAAATTCGACTAGGAAGGCCTGATCACACAGTCTCCTGTAAACAGTTGATGTTGAGATGTGTCTGTTACTTGAACTCTGTGAAGCATATATTTTAGCTGCAATTTCCGAGGCTGGTAACTGTAATGAACTTATCCTCTGCAGCAGAGGTAACTCTGAGTCTTCCATTCCTGTGGGGGCCTTTATGTGAGACAGTTTATTCATAGCACTTGATGGTTTTTGCGACTGCACTTGAAGAATTTTCCATATTGTCTGACCTTCCTGTCTTAAAGTAACGATGGACTGTCATTTCTCTTTGCTTATTTAAGCTGTTCTTTGCATTACGTGGACTTGGTCTTTCTCCAAATAGGACTATCGTCTGTATATCCCCCTACCTAATCACAACACAATTGATTGGCTCAAACGCATTAAGAAGGAAAGCCATTCCACAAATTAACATTCAACAAGGCACACCTGTTAATTGAAATGCATTACAGGTCACTACCTCATTAAGCTGGTTGAGAGAATGCCAAGAGTTTGCAAAGCTGTCATCAAGGCAAATGGGGATTATTTTAAGATTCTCAAATACAAAATATATTTTGATTTGTTTAACACTTTTTTGTTTACTACATGATTCTCCATATTTGTTATTTCATAGTTCACTATTATCCTACAATGTAAAACATAGTAAAAATAAAGAAAAACCCTTGAATGAGTAGGTTTTCTAAAACTTTTGACCGGTAGTGTACATGTAGGTAGTGTTAAAGTGACTATGCATAGATAATAAACAGAGTAGCAGCAGCGTAAAAGAGGGGGGGGGGGGGGGCATGCAAATAGTCTGGGTAGCCATTTAATTAGCTGTCCAGGAGTCTTATGACTTGGGGGTAGAAGCTGTTAAGAAGCCTTTTGTCTATGACTAGGGTGGCTGGAGTCTTTGACAATTTTAGGGCCTTCCTTTGACACTGCCTGGTATAGAGGTCCTGGATGGCAGGATGCTTGTTCCCAGTGATGTACTGAATCGTACGCAATACCCTCTGTAGTGCCTTGCAGTTGGAGGCTGATCAGTTGCCATACCCGGCAATGACGCAACCAGTCAGGATGCTCTCGATGGTGCAGCTTGTAGAACGTTTTGAGGATCTAAGGACCATGCCAAATCTTTCCAGTCTCCTGCGGGGGAATAGGCTTTGCCGTGCCCTCTTCACGACTGTCTTAGTGTGTTTGGACCATGATGTGATGTGGACACAAAGGAACTTGAAGCTCACAACCTGCTCCACTACAGCCCCGTCGATGAGAATGGGGACGTGTTTGGTCCTCCTTTTCCTGTAGTCCACAATCATCTCCTTTGTCTTGATCACGTTGAGGGAGAGGTTGCTATCCTGGCACCACACGGCCAGGTCTCTGACCTCCTCCCTATAGGCTGTCTCATCTTTGTCGGTGATTAGGCCCACGACTGTTGTGTCCCCTGAAAACTTAATGATGTTGTTGAAGTTGTACCTGGCCATTCAGTCATAAGTGAACATGGAGTACAGGAGGGGACTGAGCACACACCCCTGAGGGGCCTTCGTATTGAGGATCAGCGTGACAGTGTTACCTACCCTCACCACCTGGGGGCGGCCCGTCAGGAAGTCCAGGATCCAGTTGCAGAGGGAGGTGCTTATTCTCAGGGTCCTTAGCTTAGTGATGAGCTTTGAAAGCACTATGGTTTCATGTGCCTTTTACTGAGGAGTGGCTTGTGTCTGGACACCTTACCGTAAAGGCCTGATTGGTGGAGCGCTGCAGAGATGGTTGTCCTTCTGGAAGGTTCTCCCATCTCCACAGAGGAACTCTAGAGTTCTGTCAGAGTGACCATTGGGTTCTTGGTCACCTCCCTGATCAAGGCCCTTCTCCACCGATTGCTCAGTTTGGCCGGACTGGCCGGGCAGCCAGTCTTGGCTGTTCCAAACTTCTTCCATTTAAGAATGATGGAGGCCACTGTGCTCTTGGGGACCTTCAATGCTACAGATATTTTTGGGTACCCTTCCCCAGATCTCTGCCTCAACACAACCCTGTCTCGGAGCTCTACGGACTATTCCTTCGATCTCATGGCTTGGTTTTTGCTCTGATATGCACTGTCAACTGTGGGACATTATATAGACAGGTGTGTGCCTTTCCAAATGAGTTCAATCTTATTTTTATATTTTAATACATTTCCAAAAATGTATTGTGTGTAGATCGCTGAGAAACGTAAAATATTTAATCAATTTTAGAATGAAGCTGTAACGTAACAAATGTGGGAAAAGTAAAGGGGTCTGAATACTTTCCGAAGGCAGTGTAGGTGACATTGTAGTCTGAAGATGTCTAGCCTGTCCTTTCATATACAGTCACTAGGCGTGGTCCTGTGTTTTGGAGCTTGGTTTATTTGGTTCGTTCTGTATGTAGGCTTCAGTATGTGGGGGAGGAGGATGAGGGTTGACAGATATCAGGATTCATTTGTTTCTGGTGACTGTGCCTCGTATACCCTATAATCAATAACATTACAGTTCGTGTAGCTATTCGATAATTACAGGCGAGATGTGAAGTGGCGTGGATAGTGCCCACTGCGGAGGAACTGAGCGGACCAATGCAGAAGGCTACAGTGGAACCACTGAGGTATAGCTGGGTTTCTCTCTAGAAGTGCCTCCCAAATGGCACCCTATTCCATTTGTAGTGCACTTCTTTTGACCAGCGTCCCTAATAGGGGCCCTGGTCAAAAGTAGGGCACTGTATAGGGAATAGAGTGCCATTTTGGACAGATCCTATGTATTGTTGTAACTGGCTCAAAAAATGACATTCCACGACTGCAACAATAATTCTTTATGAAGCTATTCATCATCATCTTACAAATTAAATTACAGTAAATCAATGTCATTTTTTAAAAGTTATATTTGGACAAAAACTATGAAACAGTTTGTCTGATTTCATTATTCATTATTACACCCTACTTTTTGTTGAAAATGTGTAGACTGTGGTAATAAAACAATAACAGAATATATGTAATACGTTTGTGTGTGTGTGTGTGTGTGTGTGTGTGTGTGTGTGTGTGTGTGTGTGTGTGTGTGTGTGTGTGTGTGTGTGTGTGTGTGTGTGTGTGTGTGTGTGTGTGTGTGTGTGTGTGTGTGTGTGTGTGGACATGTTTAACCAGAAGGCCCCACAAGAATAGTAAATGAACACATATTTGACCAACTGGGGCTGTTTTGTTAGGTCCACGAGGTCAAATGCTATTTCTAGGGGATTTATGGTTTAGGTTAGAATTAGTTTTAGGGTTAGAATTACGTTAAGGGTTAAGGTTAGGCGCTAGGGTTAGGTATAGGGTTAGGGTTAAGGTTAGGTTTTTGGATTAAGGTTAGGGTTAGGGTTATGGTTATGGTAAGGGTAAGAGTACGGATTAGGGTTAGGTTTAGGGGTTAGGTAAAATTGAATTTTAAATGGGACTGAATTGTGTGTTTGGAGAGAGTGCGGCAGAATGTTGCCCACAGTCTCTAAGGACGCGCTGAGCCGTGTGTGGCTCCGCGTCTGTGCCAGAGCGAGCGAGAGTGAAAGAGAGAGAGAGAGATTCATTGTTTGATCTTCATATCGATCTGACAAAAAAAATGCTTCTTGAGTCTCTCAATTCTGCATATATTAGGCTACCCAAGCATAAAAAAATAGCACGCAAAAATAATAACACCTTTATCTTTAAAGTAGCCTACCAAACGTAAATGTATCTATATCCATTGTGCCAAGCTGACACAGTCACTGAATGAGTGAACTCCTTTGTGCGCAAAGTGGAGACGGATGTGAAGTGAAGACCCCAAAAGTCCACAGGTGCGCGCGTCCATGGACCTTTACAGATAAATAGCAAACCTATTCTATCACACCTCGAGAACCACACACCTGAGCCCCCATAAACAAACACCCACTGCTGCAGAATCATACACAAACCACCCCCCACAAAAGAAGCGCTCCATATTCCATAGCGCTCTGCCACGCCAAACCCCTCTCCCGGGCTCTCTGTGCTTGTGATCTTCGTACAGTAGATGCACTGCCTCACTTCTCCATCACCGCGCATCATTAGAATAGCAGGGGAGGGGCCCTCTCGGATGACAGTCCCGGCTAGGGGAGGGTGCGGGAGGCGGGACCAGATCAGTGGCCGTTCCACGGCGCTGGCGAGTCTGGGACTAGGGCTGGAGAGATCGCCGGTGAGCATCGTCACCACTCCAGCACCGAGCCTCGTCTGGCCGAACACTGCGCCGTGCACTCGTCGGGATTGCACAACATTCCTGAGAAATATACCTGCTATTTATGGCATGTGGCTGGTAACTTTATTCCTGCTGTACTCTTTCCAAGAAGGTACGTGAAAGACACGCAAACTTTTTCTCTCTCCAATGCAACGTTGAAGTTGTGGTGCATATAGTCTATTTGTGTTGAGTTGTGCTTCAATACATGAGATCGGGTTGGAATGCGCTAATTTACTAAAGTCACAACTTTAAATTCCCCCCTTTTTTTAAATGTCAGTTAAAGTCAATGGCCTATCTTCACTTGAAAAAAAAACTTGATTTGGATGGGCTTCATTTCTTTAAGCCCACTTAGGACGGAGGATGACAATTAGAAGCACTTTTCAGCCCCCAATCCCTCCTTTCAAATGTATTGATAAAACCAAGGACACATTATGCAGCTGCGAAAATATGTTGACTTTATTTCGAGAAGTAACAGACAGATTAGCAGTGTGGTCCATATCCCCCTGAACGCCGTCTGTGGCAGTTTCGATAGGGGAGGTAACACCATTTGCGTGTATGCACATCTCGAGTTGTCATGAATATGGAGACACAACAATAGGAGAGGAAGACATGCAGGCGCAAAGATTGCGAGCTGCATGCTGCTACATACTCCAACTGCGTCTCTGAGCTGTAGGACTTTTACCAGAAAAGTAGAAGGGTCGAGTGTACATGTGTTTGCACATGTGTTTGCTCTCTTTCCTCTGTCCCATAACAAATAACAGAATGTGTCAGGCTTATGTGTGATTTGTTAATATGGCTTCTTTGGCGTTCCAAATTAGTGCGTGTCTGTAAATGATCGTACATTTGAGTGTGTCTGTAAATGAGCGCACCTTTTTGTGTGTTTGTAAATGAGCGCACCTCTTAGTGTGTCTGTAAACGAGCGTATCCTTTAGTGTGTCTGTAAATGAGCGCACTTTTGAGTGTGTCTGTAAACGAGCGTATCCTTTAGTGTGTCTGTAAATGAGCGTAACATTTAGTGTGTCTGTAAATGAGCGCACAATAAGGGCAACAAAAAAATTGATAGGAGATGTGTAAACTGATGCTGGGGATATTGAACGCTGGGATTTTAGGCAGATAATGTCTCCACTGTTGGCAATTTGCTTCACTTTCTAGAATGACACGGGTCAGCGCATGCAGACACACTCGGATGTTATTATCAGTAGTGTAATTATGCATCCTCCATTTTTCTATGGCCCCAGATTCTACATACTGATTGGATGGAAAAATACTGCAGATCGAGAGGAAGGTTGAATATGGTTTTGATTAAATACTTGCTTCAGATTGAACGCTTGTCAACAATTTCAACAACTTGAACTTAATCTAGTCGATACAATTCAGTCATAAACCCCAAGATATGTTCAAATAAATAAATACATAAATAATTGTAAAAAAACAAACAAACAAAAAACGTAATTAGGTCTAGGACCACATGCAGATAGGCCCTATCTGTTCATTTTTGTGTGTCCATGAGTGGATGTTCTTTTAGACATCTGAAATACATGGCCTATATCCTTGCAGGCCAACAGTCGGGGATGGTGTGGTGTGTGTGTGCGTGGTGCTGCTGTTGTGACTAGGGCTTTTTGTGGTGTTTTTGTTGTGTTTAATTGGATTACAGGGTCTTTTTAGATGATGTACTGCACATCGCCTTGTCCCGTGACTGAACAAGATGTACTGTGTGTGTGTGGTGAAAGGAGGGAGGGAGGGGTGGGGGTTTCACCTAGGCAGTGGAGCGGAAAGAGTACAGGCAAGAGATGTAGATAACCAACTTCCATTTTGCATCGTTTTTTCCTTTATTCATTAATTTTTTTGTCAACAATCAATTTTGTATTGACTGACTATGCGATTTAACGTAACTCGTATTTGTGTTTTGATTTTAAAGATAAGAATTGATCAGAGAGACATTTTAACCAACAATCTCACATGCATATGCATTAGGACTGCGTATTTTCCTGAGTCGGCCGCGCCTCCATGATGGTTCTCACTTTCGTGGAACGGCACACAACACCCTGTGTTAAATTTGATGGATATCGCGTCCAAACATTCTTGCATGATTTGGTGTTTTCAGACATATACGTTTTCGTTGTAGTTGGTTTCCAGTAGGCTAATTAGTCATTTTAGTGCAATATGAATAACCAGATGTCCCTTAATTGGTGCGTCTCGGCCATACCAGCACACATCAACTGCTGGTTGGAAAGGGGGGGGGGGGGGGGGTTGCGCTCGTTCTTCTTTGTCATGATCTGGAGGGTCGCTTGTCATTTTATGGAAATGTGTGACACATGTGAGACACAAAACAAATCAGCAGGGAAAGATGCTATCCGTGCCATCTATTCATCTGGAACAATCAGGCCTATTGGTGATGGCAATTATTGTACATATTTGTTGCAATGTATTAACGTTAAAAAATAATTTGCGATAATTAAAGCCTACTGTTTTATCATTATTATGTCTACACAAATTCAAATCACCCAATATTCTGATCAAGACTACGGTTTGTAAAATAATGAGGGAGAGATACGCTAGTTATTTGATCAATTCATTGCTGATTCCGCTTTCCTCCAGTTCAGGCTGACAGGCCTCCAGTCGATTTTAAACCGAATATTGTCTGACTGTACAATTACAATTGATATGAATCATAGGATGAATGTAGGATATAAATAGATTAGTTCACACATCTAAACAGTAGGGTTTTACGCATGCATATTTCGTTACCCTTACCTTTTGGTAGGGGAGGGGGGAGGCAGAAATCTTTATTTTAAGGATAAGCACTAGTCAAATAAACAATGTGATGTATGTGGTTGCTGCGATATTATCTTGCCTGAGCCAGATTTTCTGAAGATTTGCCTAAATTAAAACACCTTCTATATTATTATTGTGGATATTATTATTGTAAAAAATTAATCATAATAATGATAATTATTATTATTCGTTTCATCAGTGTTTATTAATTTGTGATGTGTAAGCATTTTGTTACGCAAAATATATAATTGCATTCTTTATGCTGCATTTTGAGGCCATTTTCTAATCTCTGTAATGTCCCTCTCACACACCTCTTTCTCTCTACTCAGTCCCCTTACCGGATGCAATTTGAAAAATTGGTTTCTCTTCTTGTTTTACCCAAATGACCATCCCTTCCCAGCTGCGTAATTAGTAGGCTTTGGTTTAAACTGAAACCAAAGCCGGATTTTCAACTGATTTGCAAAAGTAAACCAGTCCATTGACTAGAGGACTGCACTTCTCCCTCCTCATTTGTGTTATGTTTGATGGGAAAGCCGTTTGTTGCCATCGTCTGGGCCAGATAGTTCTGACAACGGCGTGCTGCTCTCTGCTCTCCTTCATAACGTATTTTGTCAACCGTTATGGCACTCGTCTGATTTACCACCAAGGCCCGGTCCGGCGGCAGTGTCATTTTGGAATCAAATAAAATACACACAAACTGAGAGGTGAGACGGCAGCATGGGCGCGTAGTAATTGTCTTATGAGCCAGATTCAGAAATAGACTGCCTCGAATTTAATGTAGACCACTGCACTGCGTCGAGGGGTGTTGCGTCTGCGTCCCGGTGATAGGCTAGGCTACTACGTCGCCACGTGTGCCCATTTCCTCACGGTATTGTTATCTGACGCCAATTTATGTAATTGAATACACGTTTTTCAATGAAGTTTCTCATGTTGAATCCAATGATGTGGACTCGACCTTACCTGTCCTCTCCTTAGCCATGAGTTGTCCCGCAACAAGTCGTCTGAACCCCCCTCCCTCCTCCTCTCTCTCAATTACATTACAATTTAAGGTCTCTCTCTCTCGCTGAATATAATTGAGCAACAGTAGTCGATCTCTGCGGTTATACACATCTATTCTCCTAAATAACACCTTACCTATGAACTTGTTATTTGTCTATGAGAAGCACGGCCACAATAACACCACACTCGTGTTAACTCGCATCCCCTCCTCTTGCTCTGGCAAGCAACAGCTGTTTTTACCTTTGAGTGTTTCTGCTGGTGACTTGGCCGGTGAACAGAAAAGCCACGGAGCCTATTCCTCACATGCATGCATAATGTAGGCCTGGGCTAACTTAACCATATGGGGGAAACAGAAAAAAATGACACAGATAGAAAATGCTGCCTCTCTCCTCTGCTCCTACAATGGGTAACTCACCAATGCCTTTAAAAAAAACCACACACAAATATGAACACAAACGAACGCTCATTTTATGAAGTAAAAAACGATTTGACCTATTTACACTTGACTGTCCAATTGAGTTTGATGACTCTGATTGTCCAATTGAGTTTGATAACTCAACAGGTATTCTCTCCTGTCTCCACTTTCATAAGATCTGTTGCACCAGGAGAGGAGATGAAAGGAGAAGAGAAGGGGGGAGAATAGGAGAGAGGGGCGAGAGGAGAGGGGGGGGTAGATGGGTTGAGAGGAGAGGAGTTGGGTCATGTGGAGGATAATCTGCTTTAAAGTGACGTGGCCAACCTTTTCTTTTCCATCCCTCTTTTCTCTAGCCACCTTGCTTACTATCACTCTGCTTATCTCTGACAGAGAAGGAAGGATAGAGGGTGAAGGATAGAGGATAAATCACACCCCAAAATCTGACACTCACTCCACAACTGTGAAAGTCATTCCTTTGAAGAGGGAGAGTGTGGATCCTCAAATGCCGAAATGGTTCCTAATATTCTACTGACACTGCATAATATGGAGAAGGGGTGTGCGTGCGTGCGCGCGTGCGCACGTGCATGAGTACGGCAAGGTAATTTCAGTGTGATGCCAATGCATTATCCTTTTCAGTGTCTTTGTGTGTAAAATGGGTATCAAATAGCATTCACAATAATATCATTTCTTCTTGCTCTCCCATAATGGGTTGTACAACATCATTACTACGTTATTGCGGTGTTGTAACTGACCGCAATGACATTGGAGTTATGTTGCCTGAACATATCGAGTATTGTATTCTGTATGATTCACCAGACCCTTAACAGGAACTTTGGGCGTATCCTCGCTTGCCTCTGAGAATGTCTACGTGTATACGCGTGTGTACGTTATTGTGTGTGTGTGAGAGATTTATTGACCTGTGTGCATGGGATGGTATCAATCTCAGAGACGTGTGTGTACGTGTATGTGTGTGTGTGTGTGTGTGTGTCTGTGTGTGTCTGTGTGTGTGTGTGTGTGGATGAGACAGAAAGAGCTGCATTATGCATAGCGGTTCACCATAGGCAATATCCCTGCCTCTGTGGCATACATATTCATACGCCATTTTCATACTGCCCGCAAAAGGGGGGGGGGGGGGGGGTGGCATAGGAAATGTGCAAATGTGTCTGTGTGTGGAGGGAGGAGAGGCTTGAGTCAAATCTGTCACAGCAACAGAATAAGAGCAGGAGACGGAGTGAAGAGGCTTCGCCCAACAGGAGTGATGTTTTAGGGAACTCACCCAAATGACAATGACCTTCTCCTGTTGTAATCAATGCATTCAGGCTTGAAGAAGGAAGGAAAATATGCCTCTGAAATGGATGAGTGCGCCTAGCACCCTCTCTCGCTCCTTTCCTCCTCTGCTCCCTTTCTGCCCATGCCAGGGAAAAGGGCGGGCAGCCTGAGGGCATGGAGAACTGTGAGTTAGACGTCGCGTTGGACGTCTCAGAACAAAGAAAGGGAGAATTCGGGTTATTTCAGTCCTCTCTCCCCTCCTTATTTCCACCATTACTCCCTGTTGGATGGGGTACAGACTGGCCCCTTGCTCCAATCCTCAAATCCTCAAATCCCAAATCAAGCCCTAGCCTCTACCTCTCCCCCTAGGCATGTCTTGACTTCCTCCTGGTGAAGGCAACATTGTATCATCTCACGTAGCCCTCTGGAAGGTATGATGGATTTTCTGCCATCTTGTTTACATTCATCCATCTTTCAGGGGCTTGATATGGGATTGGGACGGGGCTTTTATATCCACTTTTAGGGTGGGGTGTTGTCTTTTCTTTCTTTGGTCTCTCTCTTCTCTTTGCAGTTGTGCTGACAGACCCTGTCAGTCTGGCGAGACACCCCCTGGCTCTCTCTCCCCCAGACCCCAACTGTGGGATTATATTATGACCGTCTTATTTGGGCCTTTCTGCTGGAGGCCACAATCTGTGCTGCATGATGGGAGTCCAGTCCACCACTGTACTGCCCTCTCTGTGTTGTACTGTGCTCAACTGACTGACCTGGATTCGCCAATAGGACAGCAGCACAACAGCCGCTTCATCCACAGTAGCCTGTTTGCTTCCTTCCCAATTAGTTCTATCTGGGAATACCTCCGACTTGTTTTGATGTCGCTCGGCGGCCACCATTTTTTTATGATGTCACAGCAGGCGTTCACTGTTGTTTATTAGTGGAAAGTCTTTCTGTTAGCTTTTAACATTAAGATTACAGTGATGCTCAATGATGATTCAAGGATTCATTTCTTAACCATTTTGGGCTTTTTCTTTGTTGTTGTAAAAAAAACTTTGGGCTAGTAACCGAAAGCTCGCTGGTTCAAATCCCCGAGCTGACTAGGTGACAAATCTGTCAATGTGCCCTTGAGCAAGGCACTTAACCCTAATTGTTCTGGATAGGAGTGTCTGCTAAATGACTAAAATGTAAATGTGAGACTGAAAAGCCAGTGTGGCCCTGTCCATGGTGCTGAAATGGTCTATCGCTCAGAACATGGGCAGAGAGTTGTGTTTTTATATGGCACATGATATGGGCCAAATTGCACTCAACCTAAATTACACCTTTTAGACACAGAGGAACTGCTCCATTTTGGATAGGAAAGGGACCTCACATACACATTCACACACACATGCACTTATGTGCACACAAGCACATGTACACACTCGCACGCTGTCACCTCTAATCTTACACCTCACACCCCTCATCACTGACCTGACACACTTCCAGCATAAAACTTGACCTTAAATACCAATCAGCCTTAACACTGACCCCCCCCCCCCCCCAACAAGCACACACACACACACAAACACACACACACACACACACACACACACACACACACACACACACACACACACACACACACACACACACACACACACACACAGTGACCCACCTGTACTCTGCTAGTACACCAGGGGAGTGGGAAAGAGTCCTTCCATGGTGGTTCGATTACCAGGGCGGAGAGACTGGAGGAGAGATGAAAGATATTGAGAGTGAGGAAGGGAGAGAACAAAGACGTTGCAAAGAATGAGAGGAGGAAGAGAAGGGGGAGAGGGATGAATGAATGGAGAGAGAGGAGCCACCCTTACCTACAGTGTCTTTGGAAAGTATTCAGACCCTTTGACTTTTCCCACATTTTGTTAGGTTACAGCCTTATTTTAAAATGTAAAAAAATATATATGTTTTTTCCCTCATGGATCTACACACACTACCCCACAATTCCAAATGGAAATATAAAATGTACGAAAGCATTCAGACCTTCACTCAGTACTCTGTGGAAGCACCTTTGCAGCGATTACAGACTTGAGTCTTCTTGGGTATGACGCTACAAGCTTGGCCCACCTGTATTTGGGGAGTTTCTCCCATTTTCTCTGCAGATCCTCTCAAGCTCTGTTAGGTTGGATGGGGAGCATTGCTGCACAGCTACCTTCAGGTCTCTCCAGAGATGTTCAATCGGGTCCAAGTCTGGGCTCTGGCTGGGCCACTCAAGGACATTCAGAGACTTATCCCGAAGCCACTTCTGCATTGTCTTGGCTGTGTGCTTAGGGTCATTGTCCTGTTGGAAGGTGAACCTTCACCTCAGTCTGAGGTCATGAGTGCTCTGTGGCAGGTTTCCGTAAAGGATCTCTCTGTACTTTGCTCCGTTCATTTTTGCCTCAATCCTTCCAAGTCCCTGCCGCTAAAAAACATCCCCACAGCATGATGTTGCCACCACCATGCTTCACCATAGGGGTGGTGCCAGGTTTCCCCCAGACATGATCCTTGGCAGGCCAAAGTGTTCAATATTGGTTTAATCAGACCAGAGAATCGTGTTTCTCATGGTCTGAGTCCTTTAGGTTTCTTCTGACAAACTTCAAGCGGGCTGTCATTTGCCTTTTACTGAAGAGAGGCTTCCGTCGGGCCACTCTACCATGAAGCACTGATTGCTGGAGTGCTGCAGAGATTGTTGTCCTTCTGAAAGTTTCTCCTATCTCCACAGAGTAAGTCTAGAGCTCTGTCTGAGTGACCATCTGGTTCTTGGTCACCTCCCTGACCATGGCCCTTCTCTACCGATTGCTCAGTTTGGCTGGGCGGCCAGCTCTAGGAAGAGTCTTGGTGGTTCCAAACTTCTCACATTTAAGAATGATGGAGGCCACTGTGTTCTTGGGATCCTTCAATGATGCAGAAATGTTTTGGGACCCTTCCCCAGATCTGTGCCTTGACACAATCCTGTCTCGGAGTTCTGCGGACAATTCCTTCAACCTCAAGGCTTGATTTTTGGTCTGATGTGCACTGTCAATTGTGGAACCTTATATAGACAGGTGTGTGCTTTTCCAATTCATATCCAATCAATTGAATTTACCACAAGTGGATTCCAATCAAGTTGTAGAAACATCTCAAGGATGGGAATAGGATGCACCTGAGCTCAATTTCGAGTCTCATAGCAAAGGGTTTGAATAGTTATGTAAATTTGTTTTTTCTGTTCTCTATTTTAATACATTTGCAAACATTTCTAAAAACCTGTTTTTGCGTTGTCATTATGGGGTATTGTGTGTAGATTGATGAGGGAAAAAAAATATTTAATCAATTTTAGAACAAGGTAGTAATTTAACAAAATGTGGGAAAAGTCAATGGGTCTGAATACTTTCCGAAGGCACTGCAGTGAGGGCTGTATCCCTATCTCAGCCTTTCAATACCCTCCCATCACGTGTGTCAAGTTTTTCATTCTGTTTGTGCTGTACCAGAGGTCCCTTGGCTTTTGTTTGTTAATATTTACACTATATATGCAAAAGTATGCGACCACCCCTTCAAATTTGTGGATTTGGCTAGTTCAGCCACACCTGTTGCTGATAGGTGTATACAATCGAGCACGCAACCATGCAATCTCCATAGACAAACATTGGCAGTAGAATGGCCTTCCTGAAGAGCTCAGTGACTTTCGACGTGGCACTGTCAAGTCAGTTAATCACATTTCTACCCTGCTAGAGCTGCCCCAAACAACTGTAAGTGCTGTTATTATACTCCTAATGATCGGCTAGGAAAAGCTATGAAAAGCTAACTAACATTTTCCCCTGAGGTGCTGACTTGCTGCACCCTCGACAACTACTGTGATTATTATTATTTGACCATGCTGGTCATTTATTAACATTTGAACATCTTGGCCATGTTCTGTTATAATCTCCACCCGGCACAGCCAGCAGAGGTCTGGCCACCCCCCATTGCCTGGTTCCTCTCTAGGTTTCATCCTAGGTTTTGGCCTTTCTAGAGGGTTATTCCTAGCCACCGTGCTTCTACACCTGCATTGCTTGCTGTTTGGGGTTTTAGGCTGGGTTTCTGTACAGCACTTTGAGATATCAGCTGATGTAAGAAGGGCTATATAAATACATTTGATTTGATTTGAATTTGATTTGTTATTGTGACGTGGAAACGTCTTGGAGCAACAACAGCTCAGCCGTGAAGTGGTAGGCCACACAAGCTCACAGAACAGGGCCATAAAAATCATCTGTCTTCAGTTGCAACACTAACTGCCGAGTTCTAAACTACCTCTAGAAGCAACGTCAGAACAATAACTGTTTGTCGGGAGCTTCATGAAATGGGTTTCCAGGCCGAGCAGCTGCACACATGCCTAAGATAACCATGTGCAATGCTAAGCGTCGGCTGGTGTGGTGGAAAGCTCGCCGCCATTGGACTCTGGAGCAGTGGAAACACGTTCCCTGGAGTGATGAATCATGCTTCACCATCTGGCAGTCTGATGGACAAATCTGACTTTGGCGGATGGCAGGAGAACGCTACCTGCCCCAATGCATAGTGCCAACTGTAAAGCTTGATGGAGCAGGAATAATGATCTGGGGTTGTTTTTCATGATAGACCCATTAGCTCCAGTGAAGGGAAATCTTAACGCTAGAGTATACAATGATATTCTAGATGATTCTTTGCTTCCAACGTTTGGCAACAGTTTGGGGAAGGTCCTATTTCAGCATGACAATGCCCCGTGCACAAAGCAAGGTCCATACAGAAATAGTTTGTCGAGATTGGTGTGGAAGAACTTGACTGGCCTGTACAGAACCCTGACCTCAACCCCACTGAACACATTTGGGATGAATTTGACTGCTGGCTGCGAGCTAGGCCTAATTGCCCAACATCACTGCCCAACATCAGTGCCCAACCTCACTAATGCTCTTGTGGCTGAATGGAAGCATGCCCCGCAGCAATGTTTCAACATCTAGTGGAAAGCCTTCCCAGAAGAGTGGAGGCTGTTATAGCAGGAAAGGGTGGACCAACTTCATATTAATGCCCATGATTTTGAAACGAGATGTTCGATGAGCACGTGCATGATTTGATGCTGTCCACGTCGCACTATTCTAAGAGAACCACTCTCCGAAACACAATGAAGACACACAAACAACAATAACAACAAAAACATCTGTAACAAACGGAAAACCAAACATCCATCTTGGTCCCCTCACTAACAATGAGACTTAGTGGTGGGCAGGCATCCCAAAGCCTTGGCCCCGCTCTTTTAAAAAGCCACTGGCAGACACACGCAGCAGCACAAACAGTTGCCAGAGTGACCCCTGTGCCCTATGCCAAGGTCACTGCTGTACTGCGCGTCATGTAGTGTATATAGGAGAGGTCCATAAACATACTAGGCTTAACTGTCACACATCAATTCATCTCTTTCCAATGAATCAGTGAAATCAATTTGGTGTGATCTGTAACATTTGTATTGTGTCAAAATGTTAAGTAAACCCCCTTGAATTCCCCACCCTCATAGCTCTTTTAATGATTTTCCTAATGCTAATTTGGTTCAACATCAATGCACAGGGCTAGCTGTAAGGTTATCTGCTGTGCTGTAGATCCCCTCCTAAATCTACCTTGATGAGGCTTCTAGCCGCCACTTCCATTCACTGCTATTCGTCCCGGGCCATTCAGAGTGAAAAAGATGGGGCTAATCCGGCCATTATCGACACAAACTGGGGAAGAGGATTAATTATATATCATTGACTCAGAAGAAATGATCCCTAAACCCCCCCCCCCCAACTCTAAAAAGACGTCTAGCTGCTTCCCAGGAGACACTGCCAGGGGGGGATGTTTTAGGGATGTAGCTCCCCTAAGGCGATTAATTGAAGCGGCAGCTTGTGAAAGCCATAGTGGTTGCAAAGCAGCCCTCCGGGGTTGTGGTTGGAGATATGCTGAAGGTTTCTCGGTGATGATATAGACGTGAGATGGGTTGAACTGGCAGACTAGGTATTGTTCTAACAGCCTCATGGCTTCTTCGTTTTGACCCATTTCACCTCCAAATCAGATGCCGGTTTAAGGAAGGGCTCTCTTTGGGCTCATCTTAGACGACTCATATTATGTTAATGCTTTGCAGAGGATTGTTCACTACTGTTTGGCAGTCAGGTCGCCCGTTTCGATTTAAGGTGGATCGGAGAGGCACACTTGAGTCACACGAACACAAACACGTGCGTGCGAGTCACGTGTCACCTGATCAAAGTCGATGCCCAGGTTAATTTGAATTATTATACAGAGCAACTTGCCAAATCAAGTGGACTGTGTTCATGAGCCTATAGCAGAGCGTCTAACTGTGGTTTGGCTTCGCTCCAGCTTATCATAACTGAGTTACATGTAGCTGAAAATAAATGATGAATATATTACGTCACGTCATTTGCCTAATGGAGAAATAGTAATTGATTCTATTTTTGGGAGCTGCTGTGCTGACCTGATGGAAATCTCTAGAAGATAACCTAGTTTGGAGATTGGCAGGTGGCTGCCCACACGTTGGCTGTGTGGGTGTGTGTGTATGTGTGTGTGGATGTGGCCCAGATACAGCTTTCCTTTGTGTGTGTGTATTATCTTGACCGTGTCTCTCTCTCCCCATCACAGTGAACAGTGAGGATGTGGTCTCGACGCGGCTGTACTTTGTAAACGCCTCCCTGCAGCGGGTGACCTTCTCCAGCTCGGTCGGGGTGTCCCTGCCCTGCCCTGCGGGCGGCGCACCCCATGCCGTCCTGCGCTGGTACCTGGCCACCGGCGACGACATCTACGATGTGCCCCACATCCGCCACGTGCACGCCAATGGCACCCTCCAGCTCTACCCTTTCTCGCCCTCCGCCTTCAACAGCTACATCCATGACAACGACTACTTCTGCACCGCAGAGAACCAGGCCGGCAAGATCCGCAGCCCCAGCATCCGCATCAAAGCAGGTCAGACTCAGACTGAACAGAAGCAGCCTCTTCCAGGGGAGCCTTAGACAGACATACATACAGATATACAGTACACACTTCTAGGGGAGCCTTAGATAGGACCAGACAAGGAGACACAGCTTCACCTGTACAACCCAACTGAACACTGTTCTGGGGGCAAACAGAAACACAGCGTCTTCACAAAGAATGAGAGGAGGATGAGCATAAGAGAAAGGCTGCCCGGGAAGAGGTTGGGAAACAAAAAGAAAATGCTTTCTCATATGGGTTGACGCTGTACTCTCAGCACTATTCTAAGAGAACCCACTCCCCAAACACTATTAATAAAAGACACACAAACAACACTAACAACAAAAACAGCTGTAGCAAACTGTAAACCCAACGGCGTCCATATTGGTACCCTAAATAACAGTAAGACTCAGTGGGGGGGGCGAGCGTCCCAAAGCCTTGACCCTGCTTCTTTAAAATGCCACTGGCAGACACACACACAGCGGCACAGACAATTGGCAGAGTGACTCCAGTGCCCTGTGCCAAGGTCACTGCTGGTCTGTGGGGCTGGCCCCGCTGCAATGGGAGATTTCACACATACACACCCGCGCACCCGCACACCCACACACACACACACACACACACACACACACACACACACACACACACACACACACACACACACACACACACACACACACACACACACACACACACACACACACACACACACACACACACACACACACACACACACCAGCCTGTCCCCTGCTTATGCCAGCAGGCCTCCTGTCTCCCAGTCTCTCCATCTGTCCATGGACTGGAAAGTCCCCCAACTACACACACACACACACACACCGTTTTTGTCAAGCTAGCTCTTCTGGGTAGCTGTGCCAGGGCTTTTACTGTAGCTGGGATGGGAATGAGTTTAAACATGAGGGATTGAACAGAGTTGCACTCGAGGTGAAATATTGTTGGTGTTTTAGCTCACGTTCAGCAACATATTCAATGAACAATCTGCGTCTTGAAAATCAGAACAACAGCCATTAAAAGATGTATGAGATCAAATCAAACAAATCCAATAGCGATTCAGTTTTTAACAGTTCGCTTGCCAAATTCATGGCCAAATGAAGACAACCCTCCCTCCCTCCCCCCACCACACCCCTTATGGTATTTCTGCCCAGAGGGACCCTCGTCCCATCGGCTGTAGAGTGACCTACCAACCAGCGTCTGTGTAGGGCAACCTTCCCTGCAAAATAATTACCCCAATTAATCAAATAAGTGCTGAGTCTGTGAACAACCACCAACCGTCACGCCCACACCCAACTCTGCAGCACCTCAACTGCAGCACTCAGGAGTCGCCTGTGTATTCTGCCACTACTGCCACACACCTTCACAGAACGCACACACACAAATGCACACACACACACACACACACACAAACACACACACACACACACACACACACACACACACACACACACACACACACACACACACTCACATTCACATCCACATACTGCAGTTGCCATGGGCGACGGGCAGGGCGTGAGCGGCAGGGTGTGGTGCGTCCCGTCTCAGGTGGCGTCGGAAACTGATGACAGCTGACAGCTCACAGTGTGACACCCTCCCTCCCTTCATCTCTCCACCCCCCCCCCCCCTCTCTAATTCCCCCTCCCTCCCGTGCATGCTGATTCTGTGCCAATAAAAGCACTGGTATCTGTGTGGACCGCTATACATTCATGAAAATCGCTGTTTGTTTTCTTTCTCTTGTTTCTCCCTCCCTCTCTTATCGTCAAAGTCCTGACCCCATATCCCTTGTCAAAGCCAGTCTCTCACATATTTTCATCATCGGCATTTGACAGACATATCTAATGATACTGAAGATGCTTCCATCAGTGGTTAAGGGCGCTGTACTGCAGCGCCAGCTGTGCCACCAGAGACTCTGGGTTCGCGCCCAGGCTCTGTCATAACCGGCCGCGACCGGGAGCGTCGCCCGGGTTAGGGAGGGTTTGGCCGGTAGGGAAATCCTTGTCTCATCGCGCACCAACGACTCCTGTGGCGGGCTGGGCGCAGTGCGCGCTAACCAGTGTTGCCAGGTGCACGGTGTTTCCTCCGACACATTGGTGCGGCTGGCTTCCGGGTTGGATGGCGCTGTGTTAAGAAGCAGTGCGGCTTGGTTGGGTTGTGTATCGGAGGACGCATGACTTTCAACCTTAGTCTCTCCCGAGCCCGTATGGGAGTTGTAGCGATGAGACAAGATAGTAGCTACTAAAACAATTGGATACCATGAAATTGGGGAGAAAAGGGGTAAAATTCCCCCCAAAAATGGCTCTCATAGGAGGCCTTCCCATCCATCGCTAGTCATGTAGCGCATCCCTATTCTGCTTTAAAACGTCCTCTCTTTCCTCGTTACACATTTGCTCCTCTTCTGCTCTCCGCCCCTCCTTGTCCTCACCTCGCCCCATGAACAGTGAATAGACACACCGAATAACATGACAAAACATGAACATTAGGCTTAGCCATCATATGACAGTTGACATTGATAAGTGTCATTAACCAGGTTTCCATCCAACCTTTTTACGCGAGATAAGTACATGTCAGGTAAAAAAAAGGTCATAACAGGTCTGGTGGTAACAGCAAATGTCGACCAAGTACGCCAGACAAGGTGGGATATTTTGTTGCCGGTTAAATGAATATACAGAGATATGGTGGTGGAGACACTTGTATGTGGAAATGTTGATATAATAACAATCATATTAACGTAAACTTGAAGTCACGCAATGACATATGTGGTCCTCCCACTATGACTCGGGAAAGCATGCAGTTCATTTGGATACAGATGAAATAAAGGATGATGAACTTCACAGGGTGGTGAAAGTGCACGGTGATGAGCTTGATGCTCCATTCCAATAAATGTCGAGGGCCTTATTCTGGTGACATGATGATACAGTAGATGCTTGGCTGCCTTTTGACAAACTCAAATAATCTCGCTCTTTTGTCCATTATAATCTGATTATGTAGGCTATACCCGCACTGTATCTGCGAGCTGTTGGCTAGAGCTCACGTGCCATTACCAGAGTGGGTACATTACTACATAATGCAATATTGTTTCGTGCCTAAACCATCAGTAGAGATGAAAATGTTGTTAATCATGCAGAGCGTTATGTCAAGATCGCAGATTTTAGAGAAACAACAAATGTCGGTACATCTACGTGTCTTTCATCGGCTGAAAGCTTAAATTCTTGTTAATGTAACCTCACTGTCAAATTTACACTAGCTATTACTGAGAAAAAATGCCATGCTATTGTTTGAGGAGAGCGACTAACAACAATACACTTTTTTTCACCGCGATAGGTTTGATAAATTCACCTCTGAAGGTGAGATGTGTACTTACGTTCTGAAATCTTGCTCTGATTTATCATCCAAAGGGTCCCAGAGATAACATGAAGTGTTGTTTTGTTAGAGTAAATAGTTTTTTTCATATCCTAAAAAGGTCCATATAGCATGCACGATAAATTTTGTATTTCCACTTGTTCAATTTGCATTGAAAGGAATCTGTGAAAATCTCACCATAAACGTTGTTTCAACGAGTCAAATCACGTTCATATGTATTCCTCAGAGATCCTAGAAGGTAACAAGACTTCACTATATCATTAGGGGTGTAGTATATCCTATACGACAGCATGCCTTTCCATTTTGGACAAAAATTACAAGGATATTCAGAGCTAAGAAGTTATGAAAACTGGTTGTTTTGCAAATGTTGAACTTATAATATGGCTACTAAAACTTGGAAAGCTAAATTAAAGTCCAAGTGCACAGATTTGACGGTATTCTTGCAGAAAAATGTAATATGAATGTGAATGTCTCCTTCACGATTTGCACAATTGTACCTGGGGACTCACTCATTCTTCAAGTTATCTATCTGAAACTTTGCACATACACTGCTGCCATCTTGTGGACACTATTGGAATTACAACCAGAGTAATGGCTAGAACTGGAACCTTTCTCTTGCATTTCAAAGACGGTGGTAGATGGCTAGAACTATTTTCTTCTACCAGATCTATTGTGTTATATTCTCCTACATTCAATTCACATTTCCACAAACTTCAAAGTGTTTCCTTTCAAATGGTATGAAGAATATGCATATCCTTGCTTCAGGGCCTGAACTACAAGCAGCTTAGATTTGGGTATGTCATTTAGGCAAAAATTTGAAAAAAGGGGGCTATCCCTAAGATTTTTTAAACCTCTAAAAATCTAAGCCTTAAGACCCCTATATATACACTGCTCAAAAAAATAAAGGGAAACACGTAAACAACACAATGTAACTCCAAGTCAATCACACTTCTGTGAAAACAAACTGTCCACTTAGGAAGCAACACTGATTGACAATACATTTCACATGCTGTTGTGCAAATGGAATAGACAACAGGTGGAAATTATAGGCAATTAGCAAGACACCCCCAATAAAAGAGTGGTTCTGCAGGTGGTAACCACAGACCACTTCTCAGTTCCTATGCTTCCTGGCTAATGTTTTGGTCACTTTTGAATGCTGGCGGTGCTTTCACTCTAGTGGTAGAATGAGACGGAGTCTACAACCCACACAAGGGGCTCAGGTAGTGCAGCTCATCCAGGATGGCACATCAATGCGAGATGTGGCAAGAAGGTGTGCTGTGTCTGTCAGCGTAGTGTCCAGAGCATGGAGGCGCTACCAGGAGACAGGCCAGTACATCAGGAGATGTGGAGGAGGCCGTAGGAGGGCAACAACCCAGCAGCAGGACCGCTACCTCCGCCTTTGTGCAAGGAGGAGCAGGAGGAGCACTTCCAGAGCCCTGCAAAATGACCTCCAGCAGGCCACAAATGTGCATGTGTCTGCTCAAACGGTTAGAAACAGACTCCATGAGGGTGGTATGAGGGCCCGACGTCCACAGGTGGGGGTTGTGCTTACAGCCCAACACCGTGCAGGACGTTTGGCATTTGCCAGAGAACACCAAGATTGGCAAATTCGCCACTGGCGCCCTGTGCTCTTCACAGATGAAAGCAGGTTCACACTGAGCACGTGACAGACGTGACAGAGTCTGGAGACGCCGTGGAGAACGTTCTGCTGCTTGCAACATCCTCCAGCATGACCAGTTTGGCGGTGGGTCAGTCATGATGTGGGGTGGCATTTCTTTGGGGGGCCACACAGCCCTCCATGTGCTCGCCAGAGGTAGCCTGACTGCCATTAGGTACCGAGATGAGATCCTCAGATCTTATGAGACCATATGCTGGTGCGGTTGGCCCTGGGTTCCTCCTAATGCAAGACTATGCTAGACCTCATGTGGCTGGAGTGTGTCAGCAGTTCCTGCAAGAGGAAGGCATTGATGCTGTTCCCCAGACCTGAATCCAATTGAGCACATCTGGGACATCATGTCTCGCTCAATCCACCAATGCCACGTTGCACCACAGACTGTCCAGGAGTTGGCGGATGCTTTACTCCAGGTCTGGGAGGAGATCCCTCAGGAGACTATCCGCCACCTCATCAGGAGCATGCCCAGGCGTTGTAGGGAGGTCATACAGGCACGTGGAGGCCACACACACCACTGAGCCTCATTTTGACTTGTTTTAAGGACATTACATCAAAGTTGGATCAGCCTGTAGTGTGGTTTTCCACTTTAATTTTGAGTGTGAATCTAAATCCAGACCTACATGGGTTGATAAAATTGATTTCCATTGATAATTTTTGTGTTATTTTGTTGTCAGCACATTCAACTATGTAAAGAAAAAAGTATTTCATAAGAATATTTCATTCATTCAGATCTAGGATGTGTTATTTTAGTGTTCCCTTTATTTTTTTGAGCAGTGTATATAAAATATATATACAGTACCAGTCAAAAGTTTGGACACACCTACTCGTTCAGACATATGGAATCATGTAGTAACCAAAAAAGTTTGAAATAAATCAAAATATATTTTATATTTGAGATTCTTCAAAGTAGCCACCCTTGATGAAAGCTGTGCATACTCTTGACATTTTCATAAATAGCCCCATAAATTAATACAGGTTTTGAAGTGTATGTCCTGTATCTATGAGATATAAGAAAGCTCAGGAAATATTTTTGTTTTTTGGACAAATATTTAACCCTTTTCTTTGTTGGTACAAAACTACCTCCATATGTTTGTTCTTTAATTTGTAAGGGTTACCTTCAGACAAGTCCTGTGACACTTGTGGGGGCCATAGAGCAAAATGGAAAACACCATTGTGTCCGTGGGAGAATTAGTAGCCCAAATGGTTTGGACGGTACAGGCGTTTTCTTGAGAAGACCGATTTTCAGGAGGCCTCCTGGTCTGACAAACAGCACTGTAGCTCTACCACCTTCCACCGCAGATGCGAAAGGCCAAAACAGGTGAATGTGGTGGATTGAGACACAGCCCAAGCATAAAACTCCATATCAATTTAATTCAATTCAAGGGGCTTTATTGGCATGGGGAACTTATGTTAACAATGCCAAAGCAAGTGAAGTAAGTAGATAATATTCAAAAGTGAATTGAACAATTAAAATGAACAGTAAACATTACACTCACAGAAGTTCCAAAAGAATAAAGACATTACAAATGTTGTATTATCTACTGTATATATACAGTGTTGTAACGATGTGCAAATGGTCAAAGTACAAAAGGGAAAATAAATAAACATAAATATGGGTTGTATTTACAATGGTGTTTGTTCTTCACTGGTTGCCCTTTTCTTGTGGCAACAGATCACAAATATTGCTGCTGTGATGGCACACTGTGGTATTTCATACAGTAGATATGGGAGTTTATCTAAATCGGGGTTGTTTTCGAATTCTTTGTGGATCTGTGTAATCTGAGGGAAATATGTGTCTCTAACATGGTCATACATTAGGCAGGAGGTTAGGAAGTGCAGCTCAGTTTCCACCTCATTTTGTGGGCAGTGTGCACATAGCCTGTCTCCTCTTGAGAGCCAGGTCTGCCTACGACGGCCTTTCTCAATAGCAAGGCTTTGCTCACTGAGTCTCTACATAGTCAAAGCTTTCCTTAAGTTTGGTTCAGTCACAGTGGTCAGGTATTCTGCTACTGTGTACTCTCTGTTTAGGGCCAAATAGCATTCTTGTTTGCTTAGTTTTTTTGTTAATTCTTTCCAATGTGTCAAGTAATTATCTTTTTAATTTCTCATGATTTGGTTGGGTCTAATTGTGTTGCTGTTCTGGGGCTCTGTGGGGTCTGTTTGTGTTTGGGAACAGAGCTCCAGGACCAGCTTGCTTAGGGGGCTTTTCTCCAGGTTCATCTCTCTGTAGGCGATGGTTTCGTTATGGAATCGCTTCCTTTTGGTGGTTGTAGAATTTAACGGCTCTTTTCTGGATTTTGATAATTAGCGGATATCGGCCTAATTCTGCTCTGCATGCATTATTTGGTGTTTTATGTTGTACACTGAGGATATTTTGCAGAATTATGCATGCATTGTCTCAATTTGGTGTTTGTCCCATTTTGTGAATTCTTATTACCATAAAGGGCAATGGGTTCTATTACTGATTCAAGTATTTTTTGCCAAATCCTAATTTGTATGTAAAATTGTATGTTCCTTTTGATGGCATAGAATGCCCTTCTTGCCTTGTCTCTCAGATCGTTCACAGCTTTGTGGATGTTACCTGTGGCGCTGATGTTTAGGCCAAGGTATGTATAGTTTTTCTGTGCTCTAGGGCAACAGTGTCTAGATGGAATTTGTATTTGTGGTTCTGGCGACTGGACCTTTTTTGAAACACCATTATTTTGGTCTTACTGAGATTTACTGTCAGGGCCCAGGTCTGGCAGAATCTGTGCAGAATATCTAGATGCTGCTGTCGGCCCTTCTTGATTGGTGACAGAAGCACCAGATCATCAGTAAACAGTAGACATTTGACTTCAGATTCTAGTAAGTGAGGCCGAGTGCTGCAGACTGTTCTCGTGCCCTCCCGCGTTCGTTGATATATATGTTGAAGAGGGTGCGGCTTAAAGCTACATCCCTGTCTCACCCCACGGCCCTGTGGGAAGAAATGTTTGTGTTTTTTGCCTATTTTAACCGCACACTTGTAGTTTGTGTACATGGATTTTATAATGTCGTATGTTTTTCCCTCAACATTACTTTCCATTCATTTGTATAGCAGTCCCTAATGCCAAATTGAGTCAAAATATTTTTTGGAAATCAACAAAGCATGAAAAGACTTTGCCATTGTTTGTTTGTAAATTATAGTGTGCAGGGTGAATACGTGGTCTGTCGTACGATCATTTGTTAAAAAGCCAATTTGACATTTGCTCAGGACAGCGAGTCCGCTGTTAATGATAATGCAGAGGATTTTCTCAAAGGTTGCTGTTGACGCATATCCCACGGTAGTTAATGGGGTCAAATTTGTCTCCACTTTTGTGGATTGTGGTGATCAATCCTTGGTTCCAAATATTGGGGAAGATGCCAGAGCTAAGGATTATGTTAAAGAGTTTTAGTATAGCCAATTGGAATTTGTAGTCTGTATATTTTATAATTTCATTGAGGATACCATCAACACCACAGGAATTTTTGGGTTGCAGGGTTTTTATCTTGTCCTGTAGTTCATTCAAGGTAATTGGAGAATCCAGTGGGTTATGGTAGTCTTTAATAGTTGATTCTAAAATTTGTATTTGATCATTTACAGTGCCTTGCAAAAGTTTTCAACCCCTTGTTTTTTTCCCATTTTGTTGCATTACAACCTGTATTTTAAATGGTTTTTTATTTTGATTTAATTTAATGGACATACACAAAATAGTCCAAATTGGTGAAGTGAAAAAATAAAAAAAACATTTATGCATATATATTCACCCCCTTTGCTATGAATCCCTTAAATAAGATCTGGTGCTACCAATTACCGCCAGAAGTCACATTAGTTAAATAAAGTCCACCTGTGTGCAATCTAAGTCTCACATGATCTGTCACATGATCTCAGTATATATACAAACCTGTTCTGAAAGGCCCCAGAGTCTGCAACAAGGAACCAGCGGAACTCATCCAACTTGAAGGAGCTGGAGCAGTTTTGCCTTGAAGAATGGGAAAAAAATCCAAGTGGCTAGATGTGCCAAGCTTATAGAGACATACCACAAAGTATTGACTTTTGGGGGGGGGGGGGTAAATAGTTATGCACGCTCAAGTTTTCTGTTGTTTTGTCTAATTTCTTGTTTGTTTCACAATAAAAAATATTTAGCGTTTTCAAAGTGGTAGGCATGTTGTGTAAATCAAATGGTACAAACCCCCCAAAAATCGTATTTTAATTCCATGTTGTAAGGCAACAATATCGGAAAAATGCCAAGGGGGTGCTTTTGCAAGCCACTGTATATGTTTTTGCTGTTTGTTCTTTGTTATAGAGCCAAAAAGATTGGAGAAGTGATTTACCCATACATCTCCATTTTGGATAGATAATTATTTGTGTTGTTGTTTTTTAAGTGTTTTCCAATTTTCCCAGAAGTGGCTAGTCAGGATTCTTCAATTACAGTACATTGAGCTCATTTCTGACTTGCTGCTACTTATTTTTCCATAGTGTATTTCTGTATTGTTTTAGGGATTCAGCACAGAGACCCAGGTTTTGGGATTCTAGTGGGGGGATATAAACTTTGTAAAGGGTTTAATCCAGCCACAGTGTCTGATTTCAAAAATGCTTTACAGTGAAAGCACCACAATGATTATGTTAGGTCATCACCAACTCACAGAAAAACACAGCCATTTTTGCTGCCAAAGAGAGCAATCACAAAAAGCACAAATAGAGATAAAATGAATCACTAACATTTGATGATCTTCATCAGATGACACTCATAGGACTTCATGTTACACAATACATGTATGTTTTGTTCAATAAAGTGCATATTTATATCAACAAATTAAATTTTACATTGGTGCATTACGTTCAGTAGTTCTAAAACATGCCGTGATTGTGCAGAGAGCCACATCTATTTACAGAAATACTCATCATAAATGTTGATGAAAATACAAGTGTTATACATGGAATTAGAGATATACTTCTCCTTAATGCAACCACAGATTTCAAAAAAACTTTACGGAAAAAGCAAACCATGCAATAATCTGAGTACAGCGTTAAGACATCAAAGCAGCCAAAAAGATATCCGCCATATTGGGTACTCAACATTAATCATAAATAGCATTATAAATATTCACTTACATTTGATGATCTTCATCAGAATGCACTCCCAGGAATCGCAGTGTGACTAGGGTGGGCATTCTAGTTTCTTTATTTCTATCTTTTGTATTTCTTTGTTTTGGCCGGGTGTGGTTCTCAATCAGAGGCAGCTGTCTATCGTTGTCTCTGATTGAGAATCATACTTAGGCAGCTTTTTCCCACCTGTGTTTTGTGGGTAGTTGTTTTCTGTTTAGTGTTCTGCACCTGACCAGACTGTTTCGGTTTCGTTTCTCTCTTTGTTATTTTGTTCTAGTGTTCAGTGTTAATAAAAATCATGAACACTTATGACGCTGCGCTTTGGTCCAATCCTTCATGCAACGACGACCGTTACACGCAGTTCCACAATGCATGTTTGTTTTGTTCGATAATGTCCATCATTTATGTCCAAATAACTTCTTTCGTTAGTGCGTTTGGTAAACAAATCTAAAAGCACGTTCAGTTCCAGCCAAACGTAGGACGAAAAGTTCAAAAAGTTCCGTTACAAGCCCGTAGAAACTTGTCAAACTAAGTATAGAATCAATCTTTAGGATGTTTCTATCATAAATCTTCAATAATGTTCCAACTGGAAAATTCCTATGTCAAAAACTACAACACTCAGATTTCCCACTTCCTGTTTGGATTTTCTCAGGTTTTCGCCTGTCATATGAGTTCTGTTATACTCAGACATCATTCAAACAGTTTTAGAAACTTCAGAGTGTTTTCTATCCACTACTACTAATAATATGCATATATTAGCATCTGGGACAGAGTAGCAGGAAGTTTACTCTGGGCACCGTATTCATCCAAGCTACTCAATACTGCCCACCTGTCACCAAGAAGTTTTTAAACATTGTTTCCCATGCTTGCTCAATGAACCATGAACAATTAATGAACATGCACCTGTGGAACGGTCGTTAACCTCTCTAGGATAGGAGGACAGTCGCGTCTCACTTGGCCAAAAGCCAGGGAAAATGCAGAGTGCCAGATTCAAATAAAATTATATAAACATCAAACTTTCATTAAATCACACATGTAAGATACTATAATATGCATATCTTATATTCTTGGCATGAGTAGCAGGAAGTTGAAATTGGGCACGCTATTTATCCAAAAGTGAAAATGCTGCCCCCAATCCCAAAGAGGTTTTAAGACACTAACAGCTTACAGACGGTAGGCACTAGGACACTAAAGAGGCCTTTCTACTGACTCTGAAAAACACCAAAAGAAAGATACCCAGGGTTCCTGTTCATATGCATGAATGTACCTTAGGCATGCTGTAAGGAGGCATGAGGACTGCAAATGTGGCCAGGGTAATGAATTGCAATGTCCGTGCTATGAAACGCCTAAGACAGCACTACAGGGAGACAGGACGGACAGCTGATCGTCCTCGCAGTGGCAGACCACACGTAACAACACCTGCACAGGATCGGTACATCTGAACATCACATCTGCGGGACAGGTACAGGATGGCAACAACATCTGCCTGAGTTACACCAGGAACACACAATTCCTCCATCAGTGCTCAGACTGTCCGCAATAGGCTGAGAGAGGCTGGACTGAGGGCTTGTAAGCCTGTTGTAAGGCAGGTCCTCACCAGACATCACCGGCAACAATGTCGCCTATGGGTACAAACCCAAACCCAAAATCCCGGATCTCAATCCCACTGAGCACCCCTCGGACCTGTTGGATGGGAGTGTGACGGTTAGGGCCGTTCCCCCCAGAAATGTCCACGAACGTGCAGGTGCCTTAGTGGAAGAGTGCGGTAAGATCTCACAGCAGAACTGGCAAATCCGGTGTTGCCCATGAGGAGGAGATGCACTGCAGTACTTAATGCAGCTGGTGGCCACACCAGATACTGACGGTTACCTTTGATTTTGACCCCCCTTTGTTCAGGGACACATTTTTCCAACTTGTTCAGTTTATGTCTCAGTTGTTGAATCTTGTTATGTTCATACAAATATTTACACAAATAAACGCAGTTGACAGTGAGAGGACATTTGTTTTTTTGAGTTTAGCTAAACTGTCCGATTTTGATGAGGATTTTTTTATTATGTCAATTAGATTGACTGTTAAAGGACCATTTAACTTATATTTTATTTTTCGGTACATGGGAATTTAACCACAAAACGTCTTTTTATGTGCACTATGTCACCACGCACAGACATCCACAACAGGTCAATTTGATCGAAACACATCTCTGGTGTATGTTTTATTTATGCAAGATTTTAGAATATTCACATTGGAAATCTGTCACGAATTGGATGGAAATCTAGCTACTGGATGCGATGCTCTACTAAGTAAATATTGGACCCAGACAGAGTTTCTGACCTCTCGAAACACAGTCTGAATGAATTACCGGTGTGAGCATCACACTTGAGACCTAGCTCATCCTTCCACCTCTCAGTGGCCATCAGGGGGGAGAGACAAGATAATGCAAGCCATTTCACAGTAGAGACAAAGACCCGAAAAGAAAGGAGAAAAACAAAGTCAGTCAACAGAACTGGGACATAGCTGCTGCTGTAGAGCAGTCAATCATGTTGGATTGCTTTGCAGGCAGACCTTGTCTGGTCCCACTGCCTGCCTGCAGTTTGGAGCCTATTCTTATTCAAGCTCTGGTAATGAGGACTTCCTGCCTGTGTGCTCATTGAGATCAAGTGATGATGGAGCGCATCTCATTTGGGCTCTGGCTGCCTGCTCAGCGCTCCTCACACCTGTCAAATGCCTGCTGTCCTCTCCCACACACATGCATGCACGCAACACGCACGCACAACACACACGCAAACGCACACTGCACAGACGACTGATGGCGTGGGAGACTATTGGATAACTTTTTATTTATTTTTGCCTGACATTCTGAGTAAGTGTCAATTTCCCGTCTCTCAACATTGGACCAGAGAGGGTATACTCCGTAAAAACAAGAAAAACATATGCAGTCTCAGAAATACATATATTTTTTGTTGCCATTCCACTCTGATGGTCTCTGTGACCTTTGCCAAGGTCACATGACTATTTCAGGGGGACGTTGTGTAATCAATGCTAGGCCGATGGCTATGTCCTACTCCTTCATCACACGGCAATAGAGTTACACAAAACAGGGTAGATCTAGAGTGAACTGGGATCAGCTGTTCAGTGAGCTCACCTCAGCTCCCCTTTCTACCAACACAAACACACAGAGTTAAGACTGAGCACAATGGACTGGGAGAGCAGGTCCACTGCTGCCCGGTACGCTCCCCGGCCTGGCCGCCCCTCCTTTGTATCTCTGGCCTTATAGATCCTTTTGCCACAGATGGAACCTGCTAGCAAGGTGTTGTTTACTCCCATTCATTCATTAAGGTGCACAATACAGTACATCCATTCAGTTGTCCCTACGTTTCGTTATTTTCTTCTCTCTTTATGCTGCTTCATAAATAAGTAAATAGTGTATTTGATTTCCCTGTAGTTAATTATTTAGGCAGCGGTGATACAGGCCTCTCCTCCCAGTGCGCGGAGAGAGCGCCAGAGCCATGTTTTAGCCCGTTCCTAGGCAACCGGGTGGATATAGTCAGGCATCAGTAACGTCCTAATGACGGTGTGCATGCGAGGAGAGTGCAATTTATGCATTAACACTGGGCTACCATTTGCATGCACTTGCAAGGGCTTAATGAAACAAATGTGGCATTTTCTGCACCTCTCGCCTCGAAACTGGAACGTGTAATATCACAATGCTGTCACAATTGTTAGTCTACTTCTGGTTTAAAGCCTTTATCGAGTATGTAAGTGAAAAGAATCCGTGATGTTTGCTGTCAGTTGTTGTGGCCTCAAACAGTCTCATAGAGGTTAAATGGTCATGTGGCAATTTAGCTCTGCGTGATGAGACGCAGGGTCAGTCAAGGGGTAAATAAATGATTGAACGTATTGGCTAGGCTGCGAAAGGGGCTACTTAATCGATTCAGCCCATTGATCCAGAGATGGTCGGCTGTGATAATAAAAGGGAGCATTTAAATGAAGAATTGGAATGAAGACCTGATTGGAATTGTTTGGCCTTTTTTCGATTTGTTACAAAATTAGTCTCCATAATATATTAGGCCACTGAGTGCAAAGGCCAAATAGTTATAGGGCTTGGCTACGGTTGCTCGAAGCGTGTCTTGTGGTTACATTACGTTTGGGGTAGGCCCACACCACAACGTTAAGGTTAACGACTTGAGTATTCTGACAAGGACATTGGCTCTGGTTTCAGTGGGTGACACTGGCGGCTGGCATTAAGCATTATTAATGACCAAGGAAATTCACCTCCAGGCTAGGCATTAATTGTATCGCTAGAGAACTTGTAGAGAAAGAGCACATGCAGTCAAGGTGTGTGTGTGTGCGTGAGTACGTGTGTACGCGTGTGTGAGTGTGTGTGTGTGTGTATTGTCGACTTCACGTGGTTAAACAATTACTTCCCTGATTGGTATGAGAGAAGCCTCATAGAATTAGCTGTGATTAGATTGCGGTGCCACGGAGTCCCCTCGCCACGTTCTTTTCCAGCTGATTTTTGTCGACATTGTAATCCCATTTGCATCGACATGTTGGAAATGCCAAACGCCCATGCTTTTGTCTTGTGTTAGTAGCTAATACATTTTTTTGAGATTACACTGTTATTACGCTTGAAATGAATATACAATTACATTTCATTCACACCAGCTCTGCTATCGTCTTGTGATGTTGCCGTAAACTGTGGGCCAATTTCAATCCAATCCACACTGTACCCTTAGTGTTGACATTTCTTATTTGTCTGTGCAATGTCCAGGTTCCTGTGCGTCAGGTGCAAAGGGCACCCCTTTTCGTGACTGCCCCGCACCCAGTCATTCCGCGCCGTCTCTTAGAATTGCCTAGGTGTTTCTTTAAAAGGGTAATCGCCATTCGCACCAGCTCCGTCTCAACACAACTGGGTGTCACTTCTTTTTACAATCAGTTTCTCCATTGCAGGATTAAAGCGAAAACGACATTGACTTGATGTTGTTTAACAGTCCACCAACCGAGTTTACATGTGGGCTACTCTTAGCGTCTCTCAGTGAATTATAGGCCAGGAACAATGTCAGCTCTTGTATATCAGTAAGAGAGGTCCTTGTTTTACATTGAGTAATAATTTGGGGCACAAGCTAGGCCATGTCTTGCATGTGGCTTGTATGATAAGCAACCTTAACTTTAACAGGAAGGCTTGTGTTAGCTTTCCGAAACTAATGCATTAGCTTTAGATCAGCTGACTAACACAGTTTAGTGCAGAATAACCAACTTTGTTCCACTCTAACCACCCCTCTCCTCTGTCTCTCGTCTCCAGTGTTCAGGGAGCCCTATACGGTTCGGGTGGCAGACCAGCGGTCCATGCGGGGCAACGTGGCCGTGTTCAAGTGCCTCATCCCCTCGGCCGTGCAGGAGTATGTCAGCGTGGTGTCCTGGGAGAAAGACACCGTCTCCATGGTGCCAGGTAGGAGCATCTCAGATTTAGACCTGAATGAATGGAAATGGGGAAAATGGGCTGTCTGGTTGGCTGGTTGGTTGATTGGATATAATGAGCATGAAAATGGCAATATTTTTGGGCCCCCAAAAAAGTACAACTGTTATTTCCAACGCGGGATGGACATCCATCAACAAACACATTCGCACTTTGAAAAGAAACTTCACAACCAATCACCAATGCATGTAAATGGGATTGCTTAGTTGATTGGCTGATTGCTTAGTTGATTGGCTGATTGCTTAATTGATTGGCTGATTGATTGGTTGATTACATGAGAATGAACATGACAAACATGGCAGATTTTGGCCCAAAGGATGAAAGGTGTTAAACAACTGTTATTTCTGTACATTGACTGTGGGATGAACATTCACTTGCAAACACATCCACACAGGGAAATAAAAACGCATTCCATAAAAAGTCACAGCGAACAGACTCTGGACTGTACCACCCACTGGATTGTTGTGTGTGAGCATAATGGTTTTTGAATGTTGATTTTGGGCTCCTGATTTAAATGAATATCACACCCTGTTTTTTTTCCCGATATTGCTGGTTAGACCCTCAGACCCCTGTTGAGGTCGCTTGGAGTTCTGTTTATCAGCACTAATCTGTTTTGTGGTTTTTAGTGCCGTGTCCCATTTTGCCTGGACCAAAGTGTCAAATGATTCAAAATGGAGTCTCATGAAATGGCCTCTCATGGGGTGATCTGTGGCTCGTCACTCATTGCCGTTTTTAATAGCAGTGTGAGGGGGATAAATCAGACATTAGAGCTGACGAATGTGTGTGTTTGCGTGGGTGTGAGCTTGTGGGTGTGAGCGTGTGTGTCTGAGTGTGTGCCTGCGCACCCACGTGCGTGTGCGTGTGCGTGTGCGTGTGTGTGTGTGTGTGTGTGTGTGTGTGTGTGTGTGTGTGTGTGTGTGTGTGTGTGTGTGTGTGTGTGTGAAGAAGCTGCAATTCAATGACATTGCCTCATTGTAACTCATTGGATTGATGGAGTGGACCTGTTTACCCATTGATCACATTCAGACCATAGAAAACAAGCCATGACACACAAACTGTCTTTATATTCTGCCTATGTCACTATCTTTGTCCTACATTTGAAGGGATGTGCTGTCAATTTTCCTGCAATATTAAAATATCTAGGTTTCTATTTGCGTCTGTGTTATAACTGCTAACATGCTGTTACAGAATGTGGATATATGTGTGTGTGTGTGTGTGTGTGTTGCGCTGTGTGTAGATGCCTATAGTGCTAAAGGTCGCTCTGCGGTCCAGTAGTAAATGAAGGGGTGTCAGAGAAGACTGCTCAGGTCAGATGACACACAGGTCGCTCGCCTCGCTCCAGCTCTCACCACCTTCTGATACTCCCCTTTCACCTCTCTCAATGTTGTTGTGTGTGTGTCTACGTTTGTGTGCGTGTGGCTCTGTCCTTCACACTGGAGCACTCATTGATCCAGTGCAGCTGCGTTTTGTATGTGTGTGAACAGGGCCCGAGGGAGGGAGGGGGGGGGGGGGGCTGAATCGATAAAGCTTGCTGTCGGATTCCCCTCTCCCTTGTCACGGATACCCTCAGTGTGAGTGGTGAGACCCAGTCGGTCTGTGTGAGTGATGGATGGAGAGATGGATGGATGTGTGTGTGTCTGCCTGCCTATGTGTGTGTATTTCATTAACATATGTATTAGCTGTCAGGCCTTGTATGTCCTCTAATGATTCAAATCTCCATACCATGGCTTTGTGCACATACAGGGACATGCTGGTGTTGGTTTAGCAGATGGTTGTACTGCTATAGACTATAACACCAGTTCATTTCACACCCACGGAATTAGGGCGATGTGACTCTCTGCACCACTGAGCATGGGGGAGGGCAGATCATCAATGCTGAACTGACGGAGTCACATGGCAGTGGAAGGCAATAGAACCTCTGCCCTCCATAGCTGACTATATCCCCATTCTGAAGTCTTCGACTACTATTATAGGTAATTGGATAAAGCTGATAGGATATGGTGGTTATCTCTCTCTCTCTCTCTGTCTTGTTCTCTCTCTCTGTGTCTTGTTCTCTCTCTCTCTCTCTCTCTCTCTTTTTTTCAGATTCAGATAAGCCCTACAAGGTGGTCGAAAGCGTTCCACAGGGATGCTGGCCCATGTTGATTCCAATACTTCTTACAGTTGTGTCAAGTTGGCTGGAAGTACTTTGGGTGGTGGACCATTCTTCATGGGAAACTGTTGTGCGTGAAGAACCCAGTAGCGTTGCAGTGTTCACCTGAATTCACATGGTCAGTCTATGTCATGGAAATGTTCCTAATGTTTTGTGCACTCAGTGTATATCGATACAATGAGACTATGCAGTGCGTGCATGCATCAACATTGATTAGGAACAATGAGATACAATGAGATCATCTATGGAATGCAGACGTGCTTGCAGGTGTCAGTGTGTGTGTGTGTGTGTGTGTGTGTGTGTGTGTGTGTGTGTGTGTGTGTGTGTGTGTGTGTGTGTGTGTGTGTGTTTGTGAGTGTGTGCACACATACATATGCAAGCACACACACACACACATTCTGATTTGTGCACATGGTATTGTATGGGTGTGTGTGTACATGTAGGAGTGTGTGGATTAGTGTATGACATGTTTTTATGTATAATTTCATGTGTATTTAGAGTGCATTACATGAGGTGTTGTAAGTATTTACATGAATTCAATTATAAAAAAAGAATCCAATAACTATCAAATCAAAAAAGAACAAAAACATAACACAATGAAACAAAACAGTCTGTCCCATTTCTCTGTGGTTGTGGCACATGGTGACACATTTAGCTGCCAGCTTAGTTGACTGTTGCAGAATGGGGAGTTTATGTACATCAGGAATCTGTCTAAAGTTTGCTATCTATTTTTCAAAAACTGGGAAATATGAAGTGAATCTCAGTTTGTACTTCCTGTAAATCACAATACCGACATATTCTCAGATCTCTTTAGAAGCCAAGATTTAAGGTGTCTTCTTCTTTCAATTCCTAGACTCAAGTCTCTCAGTCTGTATGTTTCTGACATAATTTAAATGCCCTTTTCTGCACTTGAATGTGTAGAGGGAAAAGTCAAAGTTCTGACCTGCAGGCGCTCTTTTGAGTATTTCGGTGGACACCGGAAATACTTTACAAAATTTGAACTGAAATTTCTCAATGGGGGCTTTTTCCCATTTGCCGAAGTTGAGAGATGGGTCCCCATACTTCGCGACCATACAGTATTACCGGGGTCAGAATGAAATTGACCATTTTAACCACATTTTTATAAGGGTATTTGTTTTGCTGAATTTGTATTTAATATCATAGAATGCTTTTCCGTTTTTTTCACTAAGGGCCTTTGTAGCTAGGCTGAAGATCCCTAGTGAACTTATCTCCAGGCCCCGGTAATTATAGCTGGTACTGTGCTTTAGCGTAGTTCCACTTTAGGTAAACTGGTAGCTGTTTCACTGGGATCTGACTTACTTCTGAAAGACCACGATTGAAGTATTTTCTAAGTTTACTGTTGGTGCCGATCTTTGGCGGTACTGCTCTACAAGGGATAGGCTCTATTGTAATCCTTGTTCTGTGGGTGACAACAAAACTAAGTTGTCAGCATGCAACAGGCACTACCAAGTCTGTGTGTCATTTACAGTACTCACACCCCTTGACTATGTCCACATTCTGTTGTGTTACAGCCTGCATTTAAAATGGATTCAAATGAGAGTTTGTGTCACTGGCCCACACACAATGAGCCATCATTTCAGAGCGTAAAAAGTTTGATTTCAGATATTCAAATTGAAAAGCTGGCATTTTTTAAATGAATAAGTATTCAACCCCTTTGTTATGGCCTAAAAGAGTTCAGGAGTAAAATGGTGCTGCACAAATCACACAATACGTTGCGTGCAACAATAATGGTGATTAAATGAAAACGATTTTTGAACGACTACTCCATCTCTGTACCGTAAGGTCCCTCGATTGAGTAATGAATTTCAAGCTAAGATTCAACCACAAAAGGTAGTTCACTGCCTCACAAAGAAGAACACTGATTGGTAGAAGTGTACAAAAAAATAAAAAGAAGACGCTGAATATCCCTTTGAGGATGGTGAAGTTATTAATTACACTTTGGATGGTGTATCAATACACCCAGCCACTACAACAACATACAGGCATCCTTCCAAATCACTTGCCGAAAGGAAGGAAACCGCTTAGGGAAAACAGTTACAAAGATAATGGCTGTGATATAAGAGAACTGAGAATGGATCAACAACATTGTAGTTACTCCACAACACTAACCTACACGACAAAGTGAAAAGAAGGAAGCTTGTACAGAATAGACATATTTTAACACACACATCCTGTTTGCAACTAGGCACTTAAATAATACTGCAAAAAAAAATGTGGCAAAGAAATACACTTTTTGTCCTGAATACAAAGAGTTATGTTTGGGGTAAGTCCAACACAACACATCAATTAGTACCACTCTTCATATTTTCAAGCATGGTGGTGGCTGCATCATGTTATGGGTATGCTTGTCATTGTTATTTTTTTTTTGGATTAAGCCAAGCACAGGCAAAATCATAGCGGAAATCCTGGTTCAGTCTGCTTTCCAACAGTCACTGGGAGTCTTTCAGCAGGACAATAACCTTAAACACGAGGCCAAATCTAAACTGAAGTTGCTTACCAAGACGACATTTAATGTTCCTGAGTGGCCTAGTTACAGTTTTGACCGAAACCAGTTTGAAGATCTATGGCAAGACTTGGAAATGGCTGTCTAGCAATGATCAACAACCAACTTGACAGAGCTTGAAGACTTAAAAAAATAATAATAGGCAAGTATTGTACAATCCAGGTTCTACAAGGTTTTGACTCAGGGGTGTGAATACTCCTATAAATAAGATATTTCTGTGTTTAATTTGCAATAAGTTACAAGTTTTTTTTGTTGTCGTTGTATAATTCCCAGAATTAATTTTGATCAATGGCCTCAGGCAATTTGATAATGTTTTATTTCCATATGCTTTTCTTTTTTTTCTTGCGCAGGAGTTGTTTGTATGCTTTCATTGTATATGAGGGGTTTCGGCTCAACTCCTCAGGGGTTGTTTGTATGCTTTCATTGTATATGAGGGGTTTCGGCTCAACTCCTCAGGAGTTGTTTGTATGCTTTCATTGTATATGAGGGGTTTCGGCTCAACTCCTCAGGAGTTGTTTGTATGCTTTCATTGTATATGAGGGGTTTCGGCTCAACTCCTCAGGGGATGTTTGTATGCTTTCATTGTATATGAGGGGTTTCGGCTCAACTCCTCAGGGGTTGTTTGTATGCTTTCATTGTATATGAGGGGTTTCGGCTCAACTCCTCAGGAGTTGTTTGTATGCTTTCATTGTATATGAGGGGTTTCGGCTCAACTCCTCAGGGGATGTTTGTATGCTTTCATTGTATATGAGGGGTTTCGGCTCAACTCCTCAGGGGTTGTTTGTATGCTTTCATTGTATATGAGGGGTTTCGGCTCAACTCCTCAGGGGTTGTTTGTATGCTTTCATTGTATATGAGGGGTTTCGGCTCAACTCCTCAGGGGTTGTTTGTACGCTCTCATTGTATATGAGGGGTTTCGGCTCAACTCCTCAGGGGTTGTTTGTATGCTTTCATTGTATATGAGTAGTTTCGGCTCAACTACTCAGGAGTTGTTTGTATGCTTTCATTGTATATGAGTAGTTTCGGCTCAACTACTCAGGAGTTGTTTGTATGCTTTCATTGTATATGAGTAGTTTCGGCTCAACTACTCAGGAGTTGTTTGTATGCTCTCATTGTATATGAGGGGTTTCGGCTCAACTCCTCAGGGGTTGTTTGTATGCTTTCATTGTATATGAGGGGTTTCGGCTCAACTCCTCAGGAGTTGTTTGTATGCTTTCATTGTATATGAGGGGTTTCGGCTCAACTCCTCAGGGGTTGTTTGTATGCTTTCATTGTATATGAGTAGTTTCGGCTCAACTACTCAGGAGTTGTTTGTATGCTTTCATTGTATATGAGTAGTTTCGGCTCAACTACTCAGGAGTTGTTTGTATGCTTTCATTGTATATGAGGGGTTTCGGCTCAACTCCTCAGGGGTTGTTTGTATGCTTTCATTGTATATGAGTAGTTTCGGCTCAACTACTCAGGAGTTGTTTGTATGCTTTCATTGTATATGAGGGGTTTCGGCTCAACTCCTCAGGGGTTGTTTGTATGCTTTCATTGTATATGAGGGGTTTCGGCTCAACTCCTCAGGGGTTGTTTGTATGCTCTCATTGTATATGAGGGGTTTCGGCTCAACTCCTCAGGGGTTGTTTGTATGCTCTCATTGTATATGAGGGGTTTCGGCTCAACTCCTCAGGGGTTGTTTGTATGCTTTCATTGTATATGAGTAGTTTCGGCTCAACTACTCAGGAGTTGTTTGTATGCTTTCATTGTATATGAGTAGTTTCGGCTCAACTACTCAGGAGTTGTTTGTATGCTTTCATTGTATATGAGTAGTTTCGGCTCAACTACTCAGGAGTTGTTTGTATGCTCTCATTGTATATGAGGGGTTTCGGCTCAACTCCTCAGGGGTTGTTTGTATGCTTTCATTGTATATGAGGGGTTTCGGCTCAACTCCTCAGGAGTTGTTTGTATGCTTTCATTGTATATGAGGGGTTTCGGCTCAACTCCTCAGGGGTTGTTTGTATGCTTTCATTGTATATGAGTAGTTTCGGCTCAACTACTCAGGAGTTGTTTGTATGCTTTCATTGTATATGAGTAGTTTCGGCTCAACTACTCAGGAGTTGTTTGTATGCTTTCATTGTATATGAGGGGTTTCGGCTCAACTCCTCAGGGGTTGTTTGTATGCTTTCATTGTATATGAGTAGTTTCGGCTCAACTACTCAGGAGTTGTTTGTATGCTTTCATTGTATATGAGTAGTTTCGGCTCAACTACTCAGGAGTTGTTTGTATGCTTTCATTGTATATGAGGGGTTTCGGCTCAACTACTCAGGAGTTGTTTGTATGCTTTCATTGTATATGAGTAGTTTCGGCTCAACTCCCCAGGGGTTGTTTGTATGCTCTCATTGTATATGAGGGGTTTCGGCTCAACTCCTCAGGGGTTGTTTGTATGCTTTCATTGTATATGAGTAGTTTCGGCTCAACTCCTCAGGAGTTGTTTGTATGCTTTCATTGTATATGAGTAGTTTCAGCTCAACTACTCAGGAGTTGTTTGTATGCTTTTATTGTATATGAGGGGTTTCGGCTCAACTCCTCAGGGGTTGTTTGTATGCTTTCATTGTATATGAGTAGTTTCGGCTCAACTACTCAGGAGTTGTTTGTATGCTTTCATTGTATATGAGTAGTTTCGGCTCAACTACTCAGGAGTTGTTTGTATGCTTTCATTGTATATGAGGGGTTTCGGCTCAACTCCTCAGGGGTTGTTTGTATGCTCTCATTGTATATGAGTAGTTTCGGCTCAACTCCTCAGGGGTTGTTTGTATGCTTTCATTGTATATGAGTAGTTTCGGCTCAACTACTCAGGAGTTGTTTGTATGCTTTCATTGTATATGAGGGGTTTCGGCTCAACTCCTCAGGGGTTGTTTGTATGCTTTCATTGTATATGAGTAGTTTCGGCTCAACTACTCAGGAGTTGTTTGTATGCTTTCATTGTATATGAGGGGTTTCGGCTCAACTCCTCAGGGGTTGTTTGTATGCTTTCATTGTATATGAGGGGTTTCGGCTCAACTCCTCAGGGGTTGTTTGTATGCTCTCATTGTATATGAGTAGTTTCGGCTCAACTCCTCAGGGGTTGTTTGTATGCTTTCATTGTATATGAGTAGTTTCGGCTCAACTCCTCAGGGGTTGTTGTATGCTTTCATTGTATATGAGTAGTTTCGGCTCAACTACTCAGGAGTTGTTTGAATGCTTTCATTGTATATGAGTAGTTTCGGCTCAACTCCTCAGGGGTTGTTTGTATGCTTTCATTGTATATGAGTAGTTTCGGCTCAACTACTCAGGAGTTGTTTGTATGCTTTCATTGTATATGAGGGGTTTCGGCTCAACTCCTCAGGGGTTGTTTGTATGCTTTCATTGTATATGAGGGGTTTCGGCTCAACTCCTCAGGGGTTGTTTGTATGCTCTCATTGTATATGAGGGGTTTCGGCTCAACTCCTCAGGGGTTGTTTGTATGCTCTCATTGTATATGAGGGTTTCGGCTCAACTACTCAGGAGTTGTTTGTATGCTTTCATTGTATATGAAGTAGTTTCGGCTCAACTACTCAGGAGTTGTTTGTATGCTTTCATTGTATATGAGTAGTTTCGGCTCAACTACTCAGGAGTTGTTTGTATGCTCTCATTGTATATGAGGGGTTTCGGCTCAACTCCTCAGGGGTTGTTTGTATGCTTTCATTGTATATGAGGGGTTTCGGCTCAACTCCTCAGGAGTTGTTTGTATGCTTTCATTGTATATGAGGGGTTTCGGCTCAACTCCTTAGGGGTTGTTTGTATGCTTTCATTGTATATGAGTAGTTTCAGGCTCAACTACTCAGGAAGTTGTTTGTATGCTTTCATTGTATATGAGTAGTTTCGGCTCAACTACTCAGGAGGTTGTTTGTATGCTTTCATTGTTATATGAGGGGTTTCGCTCAACTCCCTCAGGGGTTGTTTGTATCTTTCATTGTATTGAGTAGTTTCGGCTCACACTCAGGAGTTGTTTGTATGCTTTCATGGTATATGAGTAGTGTTCGGCTCACTACTCAGGATTGTTGTGTATGCTTTCATTGTATATGGAGTATAGTGTTCGGCTCAACTACTCAGGAGTTGTTTGTATGCTTTCATTGTATAGAGTAGTTTCGCTCACTCCCCAGGGGGTTGGTTGTATGCTCTCATTGTATATGAGGGGTTTCGGCTCAACTCCTCAGGGGTTGTTTGTATGCTTTCATTGTATATGAGTAGTTTCGGCTCAACTCCTCAGGAGTTGTTTGTAATGCTTTCATTGTTATATGAGTAGTTTCAGCTCAACTACTCAGGAGTTGTTTGTATGCTTTATTGTATATGAGGGGTTTCGCTCAACTCCTCAGGGGTTGTTTGTATGCTTTCATTGTATATGAGTAGTTTTCGGCTCAACTACTCAGGAGTTGTTTGTATGCTTTCATTGTATATGAGTAGTTTCGGCTCAACTACTCAGGAGTTGTTTGTATGCTTTCATTGTATATGAGGGTTTCGGCTCAACTCCTCAGGGGTTGTTGTATGCTCTCATTGTATATGAGTAGTTTCGGCTCAACTCCTCAGGGGTTGTTTGTATGCTTTCATTGTATATGAGTAGTTTCGGCTCAACTCCTCAGGGGTTGTTTTGTATGCTTTCATTGTATATGAGTAGTTTCGGCTCAACTACTCAGGAGTTGTTTGTATGCTTTCATTGTATATGAGGGGTTTCGGCTCAACTCCTCAGGGTTGTTTGTATGCTTTCATTGTATATGAGTAGTTTCGGCTCAACTACTCAGGAGTTGTTGTATGCTTTCATTGTATATGAGGGGTTTCGGCTCAACTCCTCAGGGGTTGTTTGTATGCGTTCATTGTATATGAGGGGTTTCGGCTCAACTCCTCAGGGGTTGTTTGTATGCTCTCATTGTATATGAGGGTTTTCGGCTCAACTCCTCAGGGGTTGTTTGTATGCTCTCATTGTATATGAGGGGTTTCGGCTCAACTCCTCAGGGGTTGTTGGTATGCTCTCATTGTATATGAGGGGTTTCGGCTCAACTCCCCAGGGGTTGTTTGTATGCTCTCATTGTATATGAGGGGTTTCGGCTCAACTCCTCAGGGGTTGTTTGTATGCTTTCATTGTATATGAGTAGTTTCGGCTCAACTCCTCAGGAGTTGTTTGTATGCTTTCATTGTATATGAGTAGTTTCGGCTCAACTACTCAGGGGTTGTTTGGTATGCTCTCATTGTATATGAGGGGTTTCGGCTCAACTCCTCAGGGGTTGTTTGTATGCTTTCATTGTATATGAGGGGTTGCGGCTCAACTCCTCAGGAGTTGTTTGTATGCTCTCATTGTATATGAGGGGGTTTCCGGCTCAACTCCTCAGGGGGGGTTGTTTGTATGGCTCTCATTGTATAGAGGGGGTTCGGCTCAACTCCTCAGGGGTGGTTTGTATGCTCTCATTGTATATGAGGGGTTTCGGCTCAACTCCTCAGGGGTATGTTTGTATGCTTTCATTGTAATATGAGGGGTTTCGGCTCAACTCCTCAGGGGTTGTTTGTATGCTTCATTGTATATGAGTAGTTTTCGGCTCAACTACTCAGGAGTTGTTGTATGCTTTCATTGTATATGAGGGGTTTCGCTCAACGCCTCAGGGGTTGTTTGTGATGCTTTCATTGTATATGAGTAGTTTGGGCTCAACTACTCAGAGTTGTTTGTATGCTTTCATTGTATATGAGGGGTTTCGGCTCAACTCCTCAGGGGTTTGTTGGTATGCTTTCAATGTATATGAGGGGTTGCGGCTCAACTTCCTCAGGGGTTGTTTGTATGCTCTCATTGTATATGAGGGGTTTCGTCGGCTCAACTCCTCAGGGGTTGTTTGTATGCTCTCATTGTATATGAGGGGTTTCGGCTCAACTCCCAGGGTTGTTTGTATGCTCTCATTGTATATGAGGGTGGGTTCGGCTCAACTCCTCAGGGGTTGTTTGTATGCTTTCATTGTATATGAGTAGTTTCGGCTCAACTACTCAGGGAGTTGTTTGTATGCTTTCATTGTATATGAGGGGTTCGGCTCAACTCCTCAGGGTTTGTTGTATGCTTTCATTGTATATGAGGGGTTTCGGCTCAACTCCTCAGGGGTTGTTTGTATGCTCTCATTGTAGATGAGGGGTTTCGGCTCAACTCCTCAGGGGTTTGTTTGTATGCTCTCATTGTATATGAGGGGTTTCGGCTCAACTCTCAGGGGTTGTTTTGTATGCTCTCATTGTAGATGAGGGGTTTCGGCTCAACTCCCCAGGGGTTGTTTGTATGCCTCTCATTGTATATTAGGGTTTCGGCTCAACTCCTCAGGGGTTGTTTGTATGCTTTCATGTTATTGAGTAGTTTCGGCTCAACTCCTCAGGAGTTGTTTGTATGCTTTCATTGTATATGAGTAGTTTCGGCTCAACTACTCAGGGGTTGTTTGTATGCTCTCATTGTATATGAGGGTTTCGGCTCAACTCCTCAGGGGTTTGTTTGTATGCTTTCATTGTATATGAGGGGTTTCGGCTCACTCCTCAGGAGTTGTTGTATGCTCTCATTGTATATGAGGGTTTCGGCTCAACTCCTCAGGGGTTGTTTGTATGCTCTCATTGTATATGAGGGGTTTCGGCTCAACTACTCAGGGGTTGTTTGTATGCTCTCATTGTATATGAGGGGTTTCGGCTCAACTCCTCAGGGGTTGTTTGTATGCTTTCATTGTATATGAGGGGTTCGGCTCAACTCCTCAGGGGTTGTTTGATGCTTCATTGTATATTGAGTAGTTTCGGCTCAACTCCTCAGGAGTTGTTTGTATGCTTTCATTGTATATGAGTAGTTTCGGACTCAACTACTCAGGGGTTGTTGTATGCTTCATTGTATATGAGGGGTTTCGGCTCAACTCCTCAGGGTGTTTGTAGCTTTCATTGTATATGAGGGGTTCTCGGCTCAACTCCTCAAGGAGTTGTTTGTATGCTCTCATTGTATATGAGGGGTTTCGGCTCAACTCCTCAGGGAGTTGTTTGTATGCTCTCATTGTATATGAGGGGTTTCGGCTCAACTCCTCAGGGGTTGTTTGTATGCTCTCATTGTATATGAGGGGTTTCGGCTCAACTCCTCAGGGGTTGTTTGTATGCTTCATTGTATATGAGGGGTTCGGCTCAACTCCTCAGGGGTTGTTTGTATGCTTTCATTGTATATGAGTAGTTTCGGCTCAACTACTCAGGAGTTGTTTGTATGCTTTCATTGTATATGAGTAGTTTCGGCTCAACTACTCAGGATGTTGTTTGTATGCTTTCATTGTATATGAGGGTGTTCGGCTCAACTCCTCAGGGGTTGTTTTGTATGCTTTCATTGTATATGAGTAGTTTCGGCTCAACTACTCAGGAGTTGTTTGTATGCTCTCATTGTATATGAGGGGTTTCGGCTCAACTACTCAGGGGTTGTTTGTATGCTCTCATTGTATATGAGGGGTTTCGGCTCAACTCCTCAGGGGTTTTTTGTATGCTTTCATTGTATATGAGTAGTTTCGGCTCAACTCCTCAGGGGTTGTTTGTATGCTTTCATTGTATATGAGTAGTTTCGGCTCAACTACTCAGGAGTTGTTTGTATGCTTTCATTGTATATGAGGGGTTTCGGCTCAACTCCTCAGGGGTTGTTTGTATGCTTTTCATTGTATATGAGTAGTTTGGGCCTCAACTACTCAGGAGTTGTTTGTATGCTTTTCATTGTATATGAGGGTTTTCGGCTCAACTCCTCAGGGGTTGTTTGTATGCTTCATTGTATATGAGGGGTTGCGGCTCAACTCCTCAGGGGTTGTTTGTATGCTCTCATTGTATATGAGGGGTTCGGCTCAACTCCTCAGGGGTTGTTTGTATGCTCTCATTGTATATGAGGGGTTTCGGCTCAACTCCCCAGGGGTTGTTTGTATGCTCTCATTGTATATGAGGGGTTTCGGCTCAACTCTCAGGGGTTGTTTGTATGCTTTCATTGTATATGAGTAGTTTCGGCTCAACTCCTCAGGGAGTTGTTTGTATGGCTTTCATTGTATATGAGTAGTTTCGGCTCAACTACTCAGGAGTTGTTTGTATGCTTCATTGTATATGAGGGGTTTCGGCTCAACTCCTCAGGGGTTGTTTGTATGCTTTCATTGTATATGAGTAGTTTCGGCTCAACTACTCAGGAGTTGTTTGTATGCTTTCATTGTATATGAGTAGTTTCGGCTCAACTACTCAGGAGTTGTTTGTATGCTTTCATTGTATATGAGGGGTTTCGGCTCAACTCCTCAGGGGTTGTTTGTATGCTTTCATTGTATATGAGTGGTTTCGGCTCAACTCCTCAGGGGTTGTTTGTATGCTTTCATTGTATATGAGTGTTTCGGCTCAACTCCTCAGGTTGTTTTGTATGCTTTCATTGTATATGAGTAGTTTTCGGCTCAACTACTCAGGAGTTGTTTGTATGCTCTCATTGTATATGAGGGGTTTCGGCTCAACTCCTCAGGGGTTGTTTGTATGCTTTCATTGTATATGAGTAGTTTCGGCTCAACTACTCAGGAGTTGTTTGTATGCTTTCATTGTATATGAGGTTTCGGCTCAACTCCTCAGGGGTTGTTTGTATGCTTTCATTGTATATGAGTAGTTTCGGCTCAACTACTTCAGGAGTTGTTTGTATGCTTTCATTGTATATGAGGAGTTTCGGCTCAACTACTCAGGAGTTGTTGTATGCTTCATTGTATATGAGGGGTTCGGCTCAAACTCTTCAGGGGTTGTTTGTATGCTTTCATTGTATATGAGGGGTTTTCGGCTCAACTCCTCAGGGGTTGTTTGTATGCTTTCATTGTATATGAGTAGTTTCGGCTCAACTCCTCAGGAGTTGTTTGTATGCTTTCATTGTATATGAGAGGTTTCGGCTAAACTCCTCAGGGGTTTGTTTGTATGCTTTCATTGTATATGAGTAGTTTTCGGCTCAACTACTCAGGAGTTGTTTGTATGCTTTCATTGTATATGAGTAGTTTCGGCTCAACTCCTCAGGAGTTGTTTGTATGCTTTCATTGTATATGAGGGGTTTCGGCTCAACTCCTCAGGGGTTGTTTGTATGCTTTCATTGTATATGAGTTGTTTCGGCTCAACTCCTCAGGAGTTGTTTGTATGCTTTCATTGTATATGAGTAGTTCGGCTCAACTCCTCAGGAGTTGTTGTATGCTTTCATTGTATATGAGTAGTTTCGGCTCAACTACTCAGGGGTTGTTGTATGCTCTCATGTATATGAGGGGTTTCGGCTCAACTCCTCAGGGGTTGTTTGTATGCTTTCATTGTATATGAGTAGTTTCGGCTCAAACTACTCAGGAGTTGTTTGTATGCTTTCATTGTATATGAGGGGTTTCGGCTCAACTCCTCAGGGGTTGTTTGTATGCTTTCATTGTATATGAGGGGTTTCGGCTCAACTCCTCAGGAGTTGTTTGTATGCTTTCATTGTATATGAGGGTTTCGGCTCAACTCCTCAGGGGTTGTTTGTATGCTTTCATTGTATATGAGGGGTTTCGGCTCAACTCCTCAGGGGTTGTTTGTATGCTTTCATTGTATATGAGGGTTTCGGCTCAACTCCTCAGGGTTGTTTGTATGCTTTCATTGTATATGAGTAGTTTCGGCTCAACTACTCAGGAGTTGTTTGTATGCTTTCATTGTATATGAGGGGTTTCGGCTCAACTCCTCAGGGGTTGTTTGTATGCTTTCATTGTATATGAGTAGTTTCGGCTCAACTCCTCAGGGTTGTTTGTATGCTTTCATTGTATATGAGGGGTTTCGGCTCAACTCCTCAGGGGTTGTTTGTATGCTTTCATTGTATATGAGTAGTTTCGGCTCAACTACTCAGGAGTTGTTTGTATGCTTTCATTGTATATGAGGGGTTTCGGCTCAACTCCTCAGGGTTGTTTGTATGCTTTCATTGTATATGAGGGGTTTCGGCTCAACTCCTCAGGGTTGTTTGTATGCTTTCATTGTATATGAGTAGTTTCGGCTCAACTCCTCAGGGGTTGTTTGTATGCTTTCATTGTATATGAGTAGTTTCGGCTCAACTCCTCAGGGGTTGTTTGTATGCTTTCATTGTATATGAGTAGTTTCGGCTCAACTCCTCAGGAGTTGTTTGTATGCTTTCATTGTATATGAGGGGTTTCGGCTCAACTCCTCAGGGGTTGTTTGTATGCTTTCATTGTATATGAGTAGTTTCGGCTCAACTACTCAGGGTTGTTTGTATGCTTTCATTGTATATGAGGGGTTTCGGCTCAACTCCTCAGGGGTTGTTTGTATGCTTTCATTGTATATGAGGGGTTTCGGCTCAACTCCTCAGGGGTTGTTTGTATGCTTTCATTGTATATGAGGGGTTTCGGCTCAACTCCTCAGGGGTTGTTTGTATGCTTTCATTGTATATGAGGGGTTTCGGCTCAACTCCTCAGGGGTTGTTTGTATGCTTTCATTGTATATGAGGGGTTTCGGCTCAACTCCTCAGGGGTTGTTTGTATGCTCTCATTGTATATGAGGGGTTTCGGCTCAACTCCTCAGGGGTTGTTTGTATGCTTTCATTGTATATGAGGGTTTCGGCTCAACTCCTCAGGGGTTGTTTGTATGCTTTCATTGTATATGAGTAGTTTCGGCTCAACTCCTCAGGAGTTGTTTGTATGCTTTCATTGTATATGAGTAGTTTCGGCTCAACTCCTCAGGGGTTGTTTGTATGCTTTCATTGTATATGAGGGGTTTCGGCTCAACTCCTCAGGGGTTGTTTGTATGCTTTCATTGTATATGAGGGTTTCGGCTCAACTCCTCAGGAGTTGTTTGTATGCTCTCATTGTATATGAGGGGTTTCGGCTCAACTCCTCAGGGGTTGTTTGTATGCTTTCATTGTATATGAGGGGTTTCGGCTCAACTCCTCAGGGGTTGTTTGTATGCTTTCATTGTATATGAGGGGTTTCGGCTCAACTCCTCAGGGGTTGTTTGTATGCTTTCATTGTATATGAGGGGTTTCGGCTCAACTCCTCAGGGGTTGTTTGTATGCTTTCATTGTATATGAGTAGTTTCGGCTCAACTCCTCAGGAGTTGTTTGTATGCTTTCATTGTATATGAGTAGTTTCGGCTCAACTCCTCAGGAGTTGTTTGTATGCTTTCATTGTATATGAGGGTTTCGGCTCAACTCCTCAGGGTTGTTTGTATGCTTTCATTGTATATGAGTAGTTTCGGCTCAACTCCTCAGGAGTTGTTTGTATGCTTTCATTGTATATGAGGGGTTTCGGCTCAACTCCTCAGGGGTTGTTTGTATGCTCTCATTGTATATGAGGGGTTTCGGCTCAACTCCTCAGGGGTTGTTTGTATGCTTTCATTGTATATGAGTAGTTTCGGCTCAACTCCTCAGGGGTTGTTTGTATGCTTTCATTGTATATGAGTAGTTTCGGCTCAACTCTCAGGAGTTGTTTGTATGCTTTCATTGTATATGAGGGGTTTCGGCTCAACTCCTCAGGGGTTGTTTGTATGCTTTCATTGTATATGAGTAGTTTCGGCTCAACTACTCAGGAGTTGTTTGTATGCTTTCATTGTATATGAGGGGTTTCGGCTCAACTCCTCAGGGGTTGTTTGTATGCTTTCATTGTATATGAGGGGTTTCGGCTCAACTCCTCAGGGGTTGTTTGTATGCTTTCATTGTATATGAGGGGTTTCGGCTCAACTCCTCAGGGGTTGTTTGTATGCTCTCATTGTATATGAGGGGTTTCGGCTCAACTCCTCAGGGGTTGTTTGTATGCTTTCATTGTATATGAGGGGTTTCGGCTCAACTCCTCAGGGGTTGTTTGTATGCTTTCATTGTATATGAGTAGTTTCGGCTCAACTCCTCAGGGTTGTTTGTATGCTTTCATTGTATATGAGTAGTTTCGGCTCAACTACTCAGGAGTTGTTTGTATGCTTTCATTGTATATGAGGGTTTCGGCTCAACTCCTCAGGGGTTGTTTGTATGCTTTCATTGTATATGAGTAGTTTCGGCTCAACTCCTCAGGAGTTGTTTGTATGCTTTCATTGTATATGAGTAGTTTCGGCTCAACTCCTCAGGAGTTGTTTGTATGCTTTCATTGTATATGAGGGGTTTCGGCTCAACTCCTCAGGGTTGTTTGTATGCTTTCATTGTATATGAGTAGTTTCGGCTCAACTCCTCAGGGGTTGTTTGTATGCTTTCATTGTATATGAGTAGTTTCGGCTCAACTCCTCAGGGGTTGTTTGTATGCTTTCATTGTATATGAGTAGTTTCGGCTCAACTCCTCAGGAGTTGTTTGTATGCTTTCATTGTATATGAGGGGTTTCGGCTCAACTCCTCAGGGGTTGTTTGTATGCTTTCATTGTATATGAGTAGTTTCGGCTCAACTCCTCAGGGTTGTTTGTATGCTTTCATTGTATATGAGTAGTTTCGGCTCAACTCCTCAGGAGTTGTTTGTATGCTTTCATTGTATATGAGTAGTTTCGGCTCAACTCCTCAGGGGTTGTTTGTATGCTTTCATTGTATATGAGGGGTTTCGGCTCAACTCCTCAGGGGTTGTTTGTATGCTTTCATTGTATATGAGTAGTTTCGGCTCAACTCCTCAGGGGTTGTTTGTATGCTTTCATTGTATATGAGGGGTTTCGGCTCAACTCCTCAGGGGTTTGTATGCTTTCATTGTATATGAGGGGTTTCGGCTCAACTCCTCAGGAGTTGTTTGTATGCTTTCATTGTATATGAGGGGTTTCGGCTCAACTCCTCAGGGGTTGTTTGTATGCTTTCATTGTATATGAGGGGTTTCGGCTCAACTCCTCAGGGGTTGTTTGTATGCTTTCATTGTATATGAGGGGTTCGGCTCAACTCCTCAGGGGTTGTTTGTATGCTTTCATTGTATATGAGTAGTTTCGGCTCAACTCCTCAGGAGTTGTTTGTATGCTTTCATTGTATATGAGGGGTTTCGGCTCAACTCCTCAGGGGTTGTTTGTATGCTCTCATTGTATATGAGTAGGTTTCGGCTCAACTCCTCAGGAGTTGTTTGTATGCTTTCATTGTATATGAGGGGTTTCGGCTCAACTCCTCAGGGGTTGTTTGTATGCTTTCATTGTATATGAGTAGTTTCGGCTCAACTCCTCAGGAGTTGTTTGTATGCTTTCATTGTATATGAGTAGTTTCGGCTCAACTCCTCAGGGGTTGTTTGTATGCTTTCATTGTATATGAGGGGTTTCGGCTCAACTCCTCAGGGGTTGTTTGTATGCTTTCATTGTATATGAGTAGTTTCGGCTCAACTCCTCAGGGTTGTTTGTATGCTTTCATTGTATATGAGTAGTTTCGGCTCAACTCCTCAGGGGTTGTTTGTATGCTTTCATTGTATATGAGTAGTTTCGGCTCAACTCCTCAGGAGTTGTTTGTATGCTTTCATTGTATATGAGGGGTTTCGGCTCAACTCCTCAGGGTTGTTTGTATGCTTTCATTGTATATGAGTAGTTTCGGCTCAACTCCTCAGGAGTTGTTTGTATGCTTTCATTGTATATGAGGGTTTCGGCTCAACTCCTCAGGGGTTGTTTGTATGCTTTCATTGTATATGAGGGGTTTCGGCTCAACTCCTCAGGGGTTGTTTGTATGCTTTCATTGTATATGAGGGTTTCGGCTCAACTCCTCAGGGTTGTTTGTATGCTTTCATTGTATATGAGTAGTTTCGGCTCAACTCCTCAGGAGTTGTTTGTATGCTTTCATTGTATATGAGTAGTTTCGGCTCAACTCCTCAGGGGTTGTTTGTATGCTTTCATTGTATATGAGGGGTTTCGGCTCAACTCCTCAGGGGTTGTTTGTATGCTTTCATTGTATATGAGGGGTTTCGGCTCAACTCCTCAGGAGTTGTTTGTATGCTTTCATTGTATATGAGGGGTTTCGGCTCAACTCCTCAGGGGTTGTTTGTATGCTTTCATTGTATATGAGGGGTTTCGGCTCAACTCCTCAGGGTTGTTTGTATGCTTTCATTGTATATGAGGGGTTTCGGCTCAACTCCTCAGGGGTTGTTTGTATGCTTTCATTGTATATGAGGGGTTTCGGCTCAACTCCTCAGGGGTTGTTTGTATGCTTTCATTGTATATGAGTAGTTTCGGCTCAACTCCTCAGGAGTTGTTTGTATGCTTTCATTGTATATGAGTAGTTTCGGCTCAACTCCTCAGGAGTTGTTTGTATGCTTTCATTGTATATGAGGGGTTTCGGCTCAACTCCTCAGGGGTTGTTTGTATGCTTTCATTGTATATGAGGGGTTTCGGCTCAACTCCTCAGGGTTGTTTGTATGCTTTCATTGTATATGAGGGGTTTCGGCTCAACTCCTCAGGGTTGTTTGTATGCTTTCATTGTATATGAGGGGTTTCGGCTCAACTCCTCAGGGGTTGTTTGTATGCTCTCATTGTATATGAGGGGTTTCGGCTCAACTCCTCAGGGGTTGTTTGTATGCTTTCATTGTATATGAGTAGTTTCGGCTCAACTCCTCAGGGTTGTTTGTATGCTTTCATTGTATATGAGGGTTTCGGCTCAACTCCTCAGGGGTTGTTTGTATGCTTTCATTGTATATGAGGGGTTTCGGCTCAACTCCTCAGGGTTGTTTGTATGCTTTCATTGTATATGAGGGTTTCGGCTCAACTCCTCAGGGGTTGTTTGTATGCTTTCATTGTATATGAGGGGTTTCGGCTCAACTCCTCAGGGGTTGTTTGTATGCTTTCATTGTATATGAGGGGTTTCGGCTCAACTCCTCAGGGGTTGTTTGTATGCTCATTGTATATGAGGGGTTTCGGCTCAACTCCTCAGGGTTGTTTGTATGCTCTCATTGTATATGAGGGGTTTCGGCTCAACTCCTCAGGGGTTGTTTGTATGCTTCATTGTATATGAGGGGTTTCGGCTCAACTCCTCAGGGGTTGTTTGTATGCTTTCATTGTATATGAGTAGGTTCGGCTCAACTCCTCAGGGGTTGTTTGTATGCTTTCATTGTATATGAGTAGTTTCGGCTCAACTCCTCAGGGTTGTTTGTATGCTTTCATTGTATATGAGGGGTTTCGGCTCAACTCCTCAGGGGTTGTTTGTATGCTTTCATTGTATATGAGTAGTTTCGGCTCAACTCCTCAGGAGTTGTTTGTATGCTTTCATTGTATATGAGGGGTTTCGGCTCAACTCCTCAGGGGTTGTTTGTATGCTTTCATTGTATATGAGTAGTTTCGGCTCAACTCCTCAGGAGTTGTTTGTATGCTTTCATTGTATATGAGGTTTCGGCTCAACTCCTCAGGGGTTGTTTGTATGCTTTCATTGTATATGAGGGGTTTCGGCTCAACTCCTCAGGGGTTGTTTGTATGCTTTCATTGTATATGAGGGGTTTCGGCTCAACTCCTCAGGGGTTGTTTGTATGCTTTCATTGTATATGAGGGGTTTCGGCTCAACTCCTCAGGAGTTGTTTGTATGCTTTCATTGTATATGAGGGGTTTCGGCTCAACTCCTCAGGGGTTGTTTGTATGCTTTCATTGTATATGAGGTTTCGGCTCAACTCCTCAGGGGTTGTTTGTATGCTTTCATTGTATATGAGGGGTTTCGGCTCAACTCCTCAGGGGTTGTTTGTATGCTTTCATTGTATATGAGGGGTTTCGGCTCAACTCCTCAGGGGTTGTTTGTATGCTTTCATTGTATATGAGGGGTTTCGGCTCAACTCCTCAGGGGTTGTTTGTATGCTTTCATTGTATATGAGGGGTTTCGGCTCAACTCCTCAGGGGTTGTTTGTATGCTTTCATTGTATATGAGGGGTTTCGGCTCAACTCCTCAGGGGTTGTTTGTATGCTTTCATTGTATATGAGTAGTTTCGGCTCAACTCCTCAGGGGTTGTTTGTATGCTTTCATTGTATATGAGGGGTTTCGGCTCAACTCCTCAGGGGTTGTTTGTATGCTTTCATTGTATATGAGGGGTTTCGGCTCAACTCCTCAGGGGTTGTTTGTATGCTTTCATTGTATATGAGTAGTTTCGGCTCAACTCCTCAGGGGTTGTTTGTATGCTTTCATTGTATATGAGTAGTTTCGGCTCAACTCCTCAGGGGTTGTTTGTATGCTTTCATTGTATATGAGGGGTTTCGGCTCAACTCCTCAGGGGTTGTTTGTATGCTTTCATTGTATATGAGTAGTTTCGGCTCAACTCCTCAGGGGTTGTTTGTATGCTTTCATTGTATATGAGGGGTTTCGGCTCAACTCCTCAGGGTTGTTTGTATGCTTTCATTGTATATGAGGGGTTTCGGCTCAACTCCTCAGGGGTTGTTTGTATGCTTTCATTGTATATGAGGGGTTTCGGCTCAACTCCTCAGGGGTTGTTTGTATGCTTTCATTGTATATGAGGGGTTTCGGCTCAACTCCTCAGGAGTTGTTTGTATGCTTTCATTGTATATGAGGGGTTCGGCTCAACTCCTCAGGGGTTGTTTGTATGCTTTCATTGTATATGAGGGGTTTCGGCTCAACTCCTCAGGGGTTGTTTGTATGCTTTCATTGTATATGAGGGGTTTCGGCTCAACTCCTCAGGAGTTGTTTGTATGCTTTCATTGTATATGAGGGTTTCGGCTCAACTCCTCAGGGGTTGTTTGTATGCTTTCATTGTATATGAGTAGTTTCGGCTCAAACTACTCAGGAGTTGTTTGTATGCTTTCATTGTATATGAGTAGTTTCGGCTCAACTACTCAGGAGTTGTTTGTATGCTTTCATTGTATATGAGTAGTTTCGGCTCAACTACTCAGGAGTTGTTTGTATGCTTTCATTGTATATGAGTGTTTCGTCTCAACTACTCAGGAGTTGTTTGTATGCTTTCCATTGTATATGAGGGGTTTCGGCTCAACTACTCAGGAGTTGTTTGTATGCTTTCATTGTATATGAGGGGGTTCGGCTCAACTCCTCAGGGGTTGTTTGTATGCTTTCATTGTATATGAGTAGTTTCGCTCAACTACTCAGGAGTTGTTTGTATGCTTTCATTGTATATGAGGGGTTTCGGCTCAACTCCTCAGGGGTTGTTTGTATTGCTCTCATTGTTATATGAGGGGTTTCGGCTCAACTCCTCAGGGTTGTTTGTATGCTTTCATTGTATATGAGTAGTTTCGGCTCAACTCCTCAAGGGGTTGTTTGTATGCTTTCATTGTATATGAGTAGTTTGGGTCAACTACTCAGGAGTTGTTTGTATGCTTTCATTGTATATGAGGGGGTTCGGCTCAACTCCTCAGGGGTTGTTTGTATGCTTTCATTGTATATGAGGGGTTTGCTTCAACTCTCAGGGGTTGTTTGTAATGCTCTTCATTGTAATGAGGGGTTTCGCTCAACTCCTCAGGGGTTGTTTGTATGCTCTCATTGTATATGAGGGGTTTCGGCTCAACTCCCCAGGGGTTGTTTGTATGCTCTGCCATTGTATATGAGGGGTTTCGGCTCAACTCCTCAGGGATTGTTTTGTATGCTTTCATTGTATATGAGGTAGTTTCGGCTCAACTACTCAGGAGTTGTTTGTATGCTTTCATTGTATATGAGGGGTTTTCGGCTCAACTCCTCAGGGGTTGTTTGTATGCTTTCATTGTATATGAGTAGTTTCGGCTCAACTACTCAGGAGTTGTTTGTATGCTTTCATTGTATATGAGTAGTTTCGGCTCAACTACTCAGGAGTTGTTTGTATGCTTTCATTGTATATGAGGGGTTTCGGCTCAACTCCTCAGGGGTTGTTTGTATGCTCTCATTGTATATGAGTAGTTCGGCTCAAACTCCTCAGGGGTTGTTTGTATGCTTTCATTGTATATGAGTAGTTTCGGCTCAACTCCTCAGGGGTTGGGTTGTTTGTATGCTCTCATTGTATATGAGGGGGTTTCGGCTCAACTCCTCAGGGTTGTTTGTATGCTCTCATTGTATATGAGTAGTTTCGGCTCAACTCCTCAGGGGTTGTTTGTATGCTTTCATTGTATATGAGGGTTTCGGCTCAACTCCTCAGGGGTTGTTTGTATGCTTCTCATTGTATTATGAGTAGTTTCGGCTCAACTCCTCAGGGTTGTTTGTATGCTTTCATGTGTATATGAGGGGTTTCGGCTCAACTCCTCAGGGTTGTTTGTATGCTTCATTGTATATGAGGGTTTCGGCTCAACTCCTCAGGAGTTGTTTGTATGCTCTCATTGTATATGAAGGTTTCGCTCAACTCCCAGGGGTTGTTGTATGCTTTCATTGTATATGAGGGGTTTCGGCTCAACTACTCAGAGTTGTTTGTATGCTTTCATTGTATATGAGGGGTTTCGGCTCAACTCCTCAGGGGTTGTTTGTATGCTTTCATTGTATATGAGGGGTTTCGGCTCAACTCCTCAGGCGTTGTTTGTATGCTTTCATTGTATATGAGGGGTTTCGGCTCAACTCCTCAGGAGTTGTTTGTATGCTCTCATTGTATATGAGGGGTTTCGGCTCAACTCCTCAGGGGTTGTTTGTATGCTCTCATTGTATATGAGGGGTTTCGGCTCAACTCCTCATGGGTTGTTTGTATGCTCTCATTGTATATGAGGGGTTTCGGCTCAACTCCTCAGGGGTTGTTTGTATGCTTTCATTGTATATGAGGGGTTTCGGCTCAACTCCTCAGGGGTTGTTTGTATGCTTTCATTGTATATGAGTAGTTTCGGCTCAACTACTCAGGAGTTGTTTGTATGCTTTCATTGTATATGAGTAGTTTCGGCTCAACTACTCAGGAGTTGTTTGTATGCTTTCATTGTATATGAGGGGTTTCGGCTCAACTCCTCAGGGGTTGTTTGTATGCTTTCATTGTATATGAGTAGTTTCGGCTCAACTACTCAGGAGTTGTTTGTATGCTTTCATTGTATATGAGTAGTTTCGGCTCAACTACTCAGGAGTTGTTTTGTATGCTTTCATTGTATATGAGTAGTTTTCGGCTCAACTACTCAGGAGTTGTTTTTATGCTTTCATTGTATATGAGTAGTTTCGTCTCAACTACTCAGGAGTTGTTTGTATGCTTTCATTGTATATGAGTAGTTTCGGCTCAACTACTCAGGAGTTGTTTGTAATGCTTTCATTGTATATGAGGGGTTTCGGCTCAACTCCTCAGGGGTTGTTTGTATGCTTTCATTGTATATGAGGGGTTTCGGCTCAACTCTTCAGGGGTTGTTTGTATGCTTTCATTGTATATGAGGGGTTTCGGCTCAACTCCTCAGGGGTTGTTTGTATGCTCTCATTGTATATGAGTAGTTTCGGCTCACTACTCAGGAGTTGTTTGTATGCTCTCATTGTATATGAGGGGTTTCGGCTCAACTCCTCAGGGGTTGTTTGTATGCTCTCATTGTATATGAGGGGTTTCGGCTCAACTCCTCAGGGGTTGTTTGTATGCTTTCATTGTATATGAGGGGTTTCGGCTCAACTCCTCAGGGGTTGTTTGTATGCTTTCATTGTATATGAGTAGTTTCGGCTCAACTCCTCAGGGGTTGTTTGTATGCTTTCATTGTATATGAGGGGTTTCGGCTCAACTCCTCAGGGGTTGTTTGTATGCTCTCATTGTATATGAGTAGTTTCGGCTCAACTACTCAGGAGTTGTTTGTATGTTTTCATTGTATATGAGAGGTTTCGGCTAAACTCCTCAGGGGTTGTTTGTATGCTTTCATTGTATATGAGTAGTTTCGGCTCAACTACTCAGGAGTTGTTTGTATGCTTTCATTGTATATGAGGGGTTTCGGCTCAACACCTCAGGGGTTGTTTGTATGCTTTCATTGTATATGAGGGGTTTCGGCTCAACTCCTCAGGGGTTGTTTGTATGCTTTCATTGTATATGAGGGGTTTCGGCTCAACTCCTCAGGGGTTGTTTGTATGCTTTCATTGTATATGAGGGGTTTCGGCTCAACTCCTCAGGGGTTGTTTGTATGCTCTCATTGTATATGAGTAGTTTCGGCTCAACTACTCAGGAGTTGTTTGTATGCTCTCATTGTATATGAGGGCTTTCGGCTCAACTCCTCAGGGGTTGTTTGTATGCTCTCATTGTATATGAGGGGGTTTCGGCTCAAATCCTCAGGAGTTGTTTGTATGCTCTCATTGTATATGAGGGGTTTCGGCTCAACTCCTCAGGAGTTGTTTGTTGCTCTCATTGTATATGAGGGGTTCGGCTCAACTCCTGCAGGGGTTGTTTGTATGCTCTCATTGTATATGAGTAGTTCGGCTCAACTCCCTCAGGGGTTGTTTGTATGCTCTCATTGTATGAGTGTTTCGGCTCAACTCCTCAGGGGTTGTTTGTATGCTCTCATTGTATATGAGTAGTTTCGGCTCAACTCCTCAGGGGTTGTTTGTATGCTTTCATTGTATATGAGGGGTTTCGGCTCAACTCCTCAGGAGTTGTTTGTATGCTTTCATTGTATATGAGGGGTTTCGGCTCAACTCCTCAGGGGTTGTTTGTATGCTTTCATTGTATATGAGTAGTTTCGGCTCAACTCCTCAGGGGTTGTTTGTATGCTTTCATTGTATATGAGTGGTTTCGGCTCAACTCCTCAGGGGTTGTTTGTATGCTTTCATTGTATATGAGTAGTTTCGGCTCAACTCCTCAGGGGTTGTTTGTATGCTTTCATTGTATATGAGTAGTTTCGGCTCAACTACTCAGGAGTTGTTTGTATGCTTTCATTGTATATGAGGGGTTTCGGCTCAACTCCTCAGGGGTTGTTTGTATGCTTTCATTGTATATGAGTAGTTTCGGCTCAACTCCTCAGGAGTTGTTTGTATGCTTTCATTGTATATGAGAGGTTTCGGCTCAACTACTCAGGAGTTGTTTGTATGCTTTCATTGTATATGAGTAGTTTCGGCTCAACTACTCAGGAGTTGTTTGTATGCTTTCATTGTATATGAGTAGTTTCGTCTCAACTACTCAGGAGTTGTTTGTATGCTTTCATTGTATATGAGTAGTTTCGGCTCAACTACTCAGGAGTTGTTGTATGCTTTCATTGTATATGAGGGGTTTCGGCTCAACTCCTCAGGGGTTGTTTGTATGCTTCATTGTATATGAGTAGTTTCGGCTCAACTACTCAGGAGTTGTTTGTATGCTTTCATTGTATATGAGGGGTTTCGGCTCAACTCCTCAGGGGTTGTTTGTATGCTCTCATTGTATATGAGGGGTTTCGGCTCAACTCCTCAGGGGTTGTTTGTATGCTTTCATTGTATATGAGTAGTTTCGGCTCAACTCCTCAGGGGTTGTTTGTATGCTTTCATTGTATATGAGGGGTTTCGGCTCAACTACTCAGGAGTTGTTTGTATGCTTTCATTGTATATGAGGGGTTTCGGCTCAACTCCTCAGGGGTTGTTTGTATGCTTTCATTGTATATGAGGGGTTTCGGCTCAACTCCTCAGGCGTTGTTTGTATGCTTTCATTGTATATGAGGGGTTTCGGCTCAACTCCTCAGGAGTTGTTTGTATGCTCTCATTGTATATGAGGGGTTTCGGCTCAACTCCTCAGGGGTTGTTGTATGCTCTCATTGTATATGAGGGGTTTCGGCTCAACTCCTCAGGGTTGTTTGTATGCTCTCATTGTATATGAGGGGTTTCGGCTCAACTCCTCAGGGGTTGTTTGTATGCTTCATTGTATATGAGGGGTTTCGGCTCAACTCCTCAGGGGTTGTTTGTATGCTTTCATTGTATATGAGTAGGTTTCGGCTCAACTACTCAGGAGTTGTTTGTATGCTTTCATTGTATATGAGTAGTTTCGGCTCAACTACTCAGGAGTTGTTTGTATGCTTTCATTGTATATGAGTAGTTTCGGCTCAACTACTCAGGAGTTGTTTGTATGCTTTCATTGTATATGAGGGGTTTCGGCTCAACTCTCAGGAGTTGTTTGTATGCTTTCCATTGTATATGAGTAGTTTCGGCTCAACTACTCAGGAGTTGTTTGTATGCTTTCATTGTATATGAGTAGTTTCGTCTCAACTACTCAGGAGTTGTTTGTATGCTTCATTGTATATGAGTAGTTTCGGCTCAACTACTCAGAGTTGTTTGTATGCTTTCATTGTATATGAGGGGTTTCGGCTCAACTCCTCAGGGGTTGTTTGTATGCTTTCATTGTATATGAGTAGTTTCGGCTCAACTACTCAGGAGTTGTTTGTATGCTTTCATTGTATATGAGGGTTTCGGCTCAACTCCTCAGGGGTTGTTTGTATGCTCTCATTGTATATGAGGGGTTTCGGCTCAACTCCTCAGGGGTTGTTTGTATGCTTCATTGTATATGAGTAGTTTCGGCTCAACTCCTCAGGGGTTGTTTGTATGCTTTCATTGTATATGAGTAGTTTGGGCTCAACTACTCAGGAGTTGTTTGTATGCTTTCATTGTATATGAGGGGTTTCGGCTCAACTCCTCAGGGGTTGTTTGTATGCTTTCATTGTATATGAGGGGTTTCGGCTCAACTCCTCAGGGGTTGTTTGTATGCTCTCATTGTATATGAGGGGTTTCGGCTCAACTCCTCAGGGGTTGTTTGTATGCTCTCATTGTATATGAGGGGTTTCGGCTCAACTCCCCAGGGGTTGTTTGTATGCTCTCATTGTATATGAGGGGTTTCGGCTCAACTCCTCAGGGATTGTTTGTATGCTTTCATTGTATATGAGTAGTTTCGGCTCAACTACTCAGGAGTTGTTTGTATGCTTTCATTGTATATGAGGGGTTTCGGCTCAACTCCTCAGGGGTTGTTTGTATGCTTTCATTGTATATGAGTAGTTTCGGCTCAACTACTCAGGAGTTGTTTGTATGCTTTCATTGTATATGAGTAGTTTCGGCTCAACTACTCAGGAGTTGTTTGTATGCTTTCATTGTATATGAGGGGTTTCGGCTCAACTCCTCAGGGGTTGTTTGTATGCTCTCATGCATATGAGTAGTTTCGGCTCAACTCCTCAGGGGTTGTTTGTATGCTTTCATTGTATATGAGTAGTTTCGGCTCAACTCCTCAGGGGTTGTTTGTATGCTCTCATTGTATATGAGTAGTTTTGGCTCAACTCCTCAGGGGTTGTTTGTATGCTCTCATTGTATATGAGGGGTTTCGGCTCAACTCCTCAGGGGTTGTTTGTATGCTCTCATTGTATATGAGTAGTTTCGGCTCAACTCCTCAGGGGTTGTTTGTATGCTTTCATTGTATATGAGGGGTTTCGGCTCAACTCCTCAGGGTTGTTTGTATGCTCTCATTGTATATGAGTAGTTTCGGCTCAACTCTCAGGGGTTGTTTGTATGCTTTCCATTGTATATGAGGGGTTTCGGCTCAACTCCTCAGGGGTTGTTTGTATGCTCTCATTGTATATGAGGGTTTTCGGCTCAACTCCTCAGGAGTTGTTTGTATGCTCTCATTGTATATGAGGGGTTTCGGCTCAACTCCTCAGGGGTTGTTTGTATGCTTTCATTGTATATGAGGGGTTTCGGCTCAACTACTCAGGAGTTGTTTGTATGCTTTCATTGTATATGAGGGGTTTCGGCTCAACTCCTCAGGGGTTGTTTGTATGCTTTCATTGTATATGAGGGGTTTCGGCTCAACTCCTCAGGCGTTGTTTGTATGCTTTCATTGTATATGAGGGGTTTCGGCTCAACTCCTCAGGAGTTGTTTGTATGCTCTCATTGTATATGAGGGGTTTCGGCTCAACTCCTCAGGGGTTGTTTGTATGCTCTCATTGTATATGAGGGGTTTCGGCTCAACTCCTCATGGGTTGTTTGTATGCTCTCATTGTATATGAGGGGTTTCGGCTCAACTCCTCAGGGGTTGTTTGTATGCTTTCATTGTATATGAGGGGTTTCGGCTCAACTCCTCAGGGGTTGTTTGTATGCTTTCATTGTATATGAGTAGTTTCGGCTCAACTACTCAGGAGTTGTTTGTATGCTTTCATTGTATATGAGTAGTTTCGGCTCAACTACTCAGGAGTTGTTTGTATGCTTTCATTGTATATGAGGGGTTTCGGCTCAACTCCTCAGGGGTTGTTTGTATGCTTTCATTGTATATGAGTAGTTTCGGCCTCAACTACTCAGGAGTTGTTTGTATGCTTTCATTGTATATGAGTAGTTTCGGCTCAACTACTCAGGAGTTGTTTGTATGCTTTCATTGTATATGAGTAGTTTCGGCTCAACTACTCAGGAGTTGTTTTATGCTTTCATTGTATATGAGTAGTTTCGTCTCAACTACTCAGGAGTTGTTTGTATGCTTTCATTGTATATGAGTAGTTTCGGCTCAACTACTCAGGAGTTGTTTGTATGCTTTCATTGTATATGAGGGGTTTCGGCTCAACTCCTCAGGGGTTGTTTGTATGCTTTCATTGTATATGAGTAGTTTCGGCTCAACTACTCAGGAGTTGTTTGTATGCTTTCATTGTATATGAGGGGTTTCGGCTCAACTCCTCAGGGGTTGTTTGTATGCTCTCATTGTATATGAGGGGTTTCGGCTCAACTCCTCAGGGGTTGTTTGTATGCTTTCATTGTATATGAGTAGTTTCGGCTCAACTCCTCAGGGGTTGTTTGTATGCTTTCATTGTATATGAGTAGTTTGGGCTCAAACTACTCAGGAGTTTGTTTGTATGCTTTCATTGTATATGAGGGGTTTCGGCTCAACTCCTCAGGGGTTGTTTGTATGCTCTCATTGTATATGAGTAGTTTCGGCTCAACTCCTCAGGGGTTGTTTGTATGCTCTCATTGTATATGAGGGGTTTTCGGCTCAACTCCTCAGGGGTTGTTTGTATGCTCTCATTGTATATGAGTAGTTTCGGCTCAACTCCTCAGGGGTTGTTTGTATGCTCTCATTGTATATGAGGGCTTTCGGCTCAACTCCTCAGGAGTTGTTTGTATGCTTTCATTGTATATGAGTAGTTTCGGCTCAACTCCTCAGGAGTTGTTTGTATGCTTTCATTGTATATGAGGGGTTTCGGCTCAACTCCTCAGGGGTTGTTTGTATGCTTTCATTGTATATGAGTAGTTTCGGCTCAACTCCTCAGGAGTTGTTTGTATGCTTTCATTGTATATGAGTAGTTTCGGCTCAACTCCTCAGGAGTTGTTTGTATGCTTTCATTGTATTGAGTAGTTTCGGCTCAACTACTCAGGGGTTGTTTGTATGCTCTCATTGTATATGAGGGGTTTCGGCTCAACTCCTCAGGGGTTGTTTGTATGCTTTCATTGTATATGAGTAGTTTCGGCTCAACTACTCAGGAGTTGTTTGTATGCTTCATTGTATATGAGGGGTTTCGGCTCAACTCCTCAGGGGTTGTTTGTATGCTTTCATTGTATATGAGGGGTTTCGGCTCAACTACTCAGGAGTTGTTTGTATGCTTTCATTGTATATGAGGGGTTTCGGCTCAACTCCTCAGGGGTTGTTTGTATGCTTTCATTGTATATGAGGGGTTTCGGCTCAACTCTTCAGGGGTTGTTTGTATGCTTTCATTGTATATGAGGGTTTCGGCTCAACTCCTCAGGGGTTGTTTGTATGCTCTCATTGTATATGAGTAGTTTCGGCTCAACTACTCAGGAGTTGTTTGTATGCTCTCATTGTATATGAGGGGTTTCGGCTCAACTCCTCAGGGGTTGTTTGTATGCTCTCATTGTATATGAGGGGTTTCGGCTCAACTCCTCAGGGGTTGTTTGTATGCTTTCATTGTATATGAGGGGTTTCGGCTCAACTCCTCAGGGGTTGTTTGTATGCTTTCATTGTATATGAGGGGTTTTCGGCTCAACTCCTCAGGGGTTGTTTTGTATGCTTTCATTGTATATGAGGGGTTTCGGCTCAACTCCTCAGGGGTTGTTTGTATGCTCTCATTGTATATGAGTAGTTTCGGCTCAACTACTCAGGAGTTGTTTGTATGCTCTCATTGTATATGAGGGCTTTCGGCTCAACTCCTCAGGGGTTGTTTGTATGCTCTCATTGTATATGAGGGGTTTCGGCTCAAATCCTCAGGAGTTGTTTGTATGCTCTCATTGTATATGAGGGGTTTCGGCTCAACTCCTCAGGAGTTGTTTGTATGCTCTCATTGTATATGAGGGGTTTCGGCTCAACTCCTCAGGGGTTGTTTGTATGCTTTCATTGTATATGAGTAGTTTCGGCTCAACTACTCAGGAGTTGTTTGTATGCTTTCATTGTATATGAGGGGTTTCGGCTCAACTCCTCAGGGGTTGTTTGTATGCTTTCATTGTATATGAGTAGTTTCGGCTCAACTACTCAGGAGTTGTTTGTATGCTTTCATTGTATATGAGTAGTTTCGGCTCAACTACTCAGGAGTTGTTTGTATGCTTTCATTGTATATGAGGGGTTTCGGCTCAACTCCTCAGGGGTTGTTTGTATGCTCTCATTGTATATGAGTAGTTTCGGCTCAACTCCTCAGGGGTTGTTTGTATGCTTTCATTGTATATGAGTAGTTTCGGCTCAACTCCTCAGGGGTTGTTTGTATGCTTTCATTGTATATGAGTAGTTTCGGCTAGACTTCTCAGGAGTTGTTTGTATGCTTTCATTGTATATGAGGGGTTTCGGCTCAACTCCTCAGGGGTTGTTTGTATGCTTTCATTGTATATGAGTAGTTTCGGCTCAACTCCTCAGGAGTTGTTTGTATGCTTTCATTGTATATGAGTAGTTTCGGAACAACTACTCAGGAGTTGTTTGTATGCTTTCATTGTATATGAGGGGTTTCGGCTCAACTCCTCAGGGGTTGTTTGTATGCTTTCATTGTATATGAGTAGTTTCGGCTCAACTACTCAGGAGTTGTTTGTATGCTTTCATTGTTTATGAGTAGTTTCGGCTCAACTACTCAGGAGTTGTTTGTATGCTTTTCATTGTATATGAGGGGTTTCGGCTCAACTCCTCAGGGGTTGTTTGTATGCTCTCATTGTATATGAGTAGTTTCGGCTCAACTCCTCAGGGGTTGTTTTGTATGCTTTCATTGTATATGAGTAGTTTCGGCTCAACTCCTCAGGGGTTGTTTGTATGCTTTCATTGTATATGAGTAGTTTCGGCTAGACTTCTCAGGAGTTGTTTGTATGCTTTCATTGTATATGAGGGGTTTCGGCTCAACTCCTCAGGGGTTGTTTGTATGCTTTCATTGTATATGAGTAGTTTCGGCTCAACTCCTCAGGAGTTGTTTGTATGCTTTCATTGTATATGAGTAGTTTCGGCTCAACTCCTCAGGAGTTGTTTGTATGCTATCATTGTATATGAGTAGTTTCGGCTCAACTACTCAGGAGTTGTTTGTATGCTTTCATTGTATATGAGGGGTTTCGGCTCAACTCCTCAGGGGTTGTTTGTATGCTTTCATTGTATATGAGGGGTTTCGGCTCAACTCTTCAGGGGTTGTTTGTATGCTTTCATTGTATATGAGGGGTTTCGTCTCAACTCCTCAGGGGTTGTTTGTATGCTCTCATTGTATATGAGTAGTTTCGGCTCATCTACTCAGGAGTTGTTTGTATGCTCCTCATTGTATATGAGGGGTTTCGGCTCAACTCCTCAGGGGTTATTTGTATGCTCTCATTGTATATGAGGGGTTTCGGCTCAACTCCTCAGGGGTTGTTTGTATGCTTTCATTGTATATGAGGGGTTTCGGCTCAACTCCTCAGGGGTTGTTTGTATGCTTTCATTGTATATGAGGGGTTTCGGCTCAACTCCTCAGGGGTTGTTTGTATGCTTTCATTGTATACGAGGGGTTTCGGCTCAACTCCTCAGGGGTTGTTTGTATGCTCTCATTGTATATGAGTAGTTTCGGCTCAACTACTCAGGAGTTGTTTGTATGCTCTCATTGTATATGAGGGCTTTCGGCTCAACTCCTCAGGAGTTGTTTGTATGCTTTCATTGTATATGAGTAGTTTCGGCTCAACTCCTCAGGAGTTGTTTGTATGCTTTCATTGTATATGAGGGGTTTCGGCTCAACTCCTCAGGGGTTGTTTGTATGCTTTCATTGTATATGAGTAGTTTCGGCTCAACTCCTCAGGAGTTGTTTGTATGCTTTCATTGTATATGAGTAGTTTCGGCTCAACTCCTCAGGAGTTGTTTGTATGCTTTCATTGTATTTGAGTAGTTTCGGCTCAACTACTCAGGGGTTGTTTGTATGCTCTCATTGTATATGAGGGGTTTCGGCTCAACTCCTCAGGGGTTGTTTGTATGCTTTCATTGTATATGAGTAGTTTCGGCCTCAACTACTCAGGAGTTGTTTGTATGCTTTCATTGTATATGAGGGGTTTCGGCTCAACTCCTCAGGGGTTGTTTGTATGCTTTCATTGTATATGAGGGGTTTCGGCTCAACTACTCAGGAGTTGTTTGTATGCTTTCATTGTATATGAGGGGTTTCGGCTCAACTCCTCAGGGGTTGTTTGTATGCTTTCATTGTATATGAGGGGTTTCGGCTCAACTCTTCAGGGGTTGTTTGTATGCTTTCATTGTATATGAGGGGTTTCGGCTCAACTCCTCAGGGGTTGTTTGTATGCTCTCATTGTATATGAGTAGTTTCGGCTCAACTACTCAGGAGTTGTTTGTATGCTCTCATTGTATATGAGGGGTTTCGGCTCAACTCTCAGGGGTTGTTTGTATGCTCTCATTGTATATGAGGGGTTTCGGCTCAACTCCTCAGGGGTTGTTGTATGCTTTCATTGTATATGAGGGGTTTCGGCTCAACTCCTCAGGGGTTGTTTGTATGCTTTCATTGTATATGAGGGGTTCGGCTCAACTCCTCAGGGGTTGTTTGTATGCTTTCATTGTATATGAGGGGTTTCGGCTCAACTCCTCAGGGGTTGTTTGTATGCTCTCATTGTATATGAGTAGTTTCGGCTCAACTACTCAGAGTTGTTTGTATGCTCTCATTGTATATGAGGGCTTTCGGCTCAACTCCTCAGGGGTTGTTTGTATGCTCTCATTGTATATGAGGGGTTTTCGGCTCAAATCCTCAGGAGTTGTTTGTATGCTCTCATTGTATATGAGGGGTTTCGGCTCAACTCCTCAGGAGTTGTTTGTATGCTCTCATTGTATATGAGGGGTTTCGGCTCAACTCCTCAGGGGTTGTTTGTATGCTCTCATTGTATATGAGTAGTTTCGGCTCAACTCCTCAGGGGTTTGTTTGTATGCTCTCATTGTATATGAGGGGTTTCGGCTCAACTCCTCAGGGGTTGTTTGTATGCTCTCATTGTATATGAGTAGTTTCGGCTCAACTCCTCAGGGGTTGTTTGTATGCTTTCATTGTATATGAGGGGTTTCGGCTCAACTCCTCAGGGGTTGTTTGTATGCTCTCATTGTATATGAGGGTTTTCGGCTCAACTCCTCAGGAGTTGTTTGTATGCTCTCATTGTATATGAGGGGTTTCGGCTCAACTCCTCAGGGGTTGTTTGTATGCTTTCATTGTATATGAGTAGTTTCGGCTCAACTACTCAGGAGTTGTTTGTATGCTCTCATTGTATATGAGGGCTTTCGGCTCAACTCCTCAGGAGTTGTTTGTATGCTTTCATTGTATATGAGTAGTTTCGGCTCAACTCCTCAGGAGTTGTTTGTATGCTTTCATTGTATATGAGGGGTTTCGGCTCAACTCCTCAGGGGTTGTTTGTATGCTTTCATTGTATATGAGTAGTTTCGGCTCAACTCCTCAGGAGTTGTTTGTATGCTTTCATTGTATATGAGTAGTTCGGCTCAACTCCTCAGGAGTTGTTTGTATGCTTTCATTGTATTTGAGTAGTTTCGGCCTCAACTACTCAGGGGTTGTTTGTATGCTCTCATTGTATATGAGGGGTTTCGGCTCAACTCCTCAGGGGTTGTTTGTATGCTTTCATTGTATATGAGTAGTTTTCGGCTCAACTACTCAGGAGTTGTTTGTATGCTTTCATTGTATATGAGGGGTTTCGGCTCAACTCCTCAGGGGTTGTTTGTATGCTTTCATTGTATATGAGGGGTTTCGGCTCAACTACTCAGGAGTTGTTTGTATGCTTTCATTGTATATGAGGGGTTTCGGCTCAAACTCCTCAGGGTTGTTTGTATGCTTTCATTGTATATGAGGGGTTTCGGCTCAACTCTTCAGGGGTTGTTTGTATGCTTTCATTGTATATGAGGGGTTTCGGCTCAACTCCTCAGGGGTTGTTTGTATGCTCTCATTGTATTGAGTAGTTTCGGCTCAACTACTCAGGAGTTGTTTGTATGCTCTCATTGTATATGAGGGGTTGCGGCTCAACTCCTCAGGGTTGTTTGTATGCTCTCATTGTATATGAGGGGTTTCGGCCTCAACTCCTCAGGGTTGTTTGTATGCTTTCATTGATATGAGGGGTTTCGGCTCAACTCCTCAGGGTTGTTTGTATGCTTTCATTGTATATGAGGGGTTTCGGCTCAACTCCTCAGGGGTTGTTTGTATGCTTTCATTGTATATGAGGGGTTTCGGCTCAACTCCCTAGGGGTTGTTTGTATGCTCTCATTGTTATATGAGTAGTTTCGGCTCAACTACTCAGGAGTTTGTTTGTATGCTCTCATTGTATATGAGGGCTTTCCGGCTCAACTCCCCCTCAGGGGTTTGTTTGTATGCTCTCATTGTAATGAGGGGTTTTCGGCTCAAATCCTTCAGGAGTTTGTTTGTATGCTCTCATTGTATATGAGGGGTTCGCTCAACTCCTCAGGAGTTGTTTGTATGCTCTCATTGTATATGAGGGGTTTCGGCTCAAACTCCTCAGGGGTTGTTGTATGCTCTCATTGTATATGAGTAGTTTCGGCTCAACTCCTCAGGGTTGTTTGTATGCTCTCATTGTATATGAGGGTTCGGCTCCACTCTCAGGGTTGTTTGTATGCTCTCATGTATATGAGTAGCTTTCGGCTCACTCCTCAGGGGTTGTTTGTATGCTTTCATTGTATATGAGGGGTTTCGGCTCCAACTCCTCAGGGGTTGTTTGTATGCTTTCATTGTATATGAGGGTTTTCGGCTCAACTCCTCAGGGTTGTTTGTATGCTTTCATTGTATATGAGGGGTTTCGGCTCAACTCCTCAGGGGTTGTTTGTATGCTTTCATTGTATATGAGTAGTTTCGGCTCAACTCCTCAGGAGTTGTTTGTATGCTCTCATTGTATATGAGGGGTTTCGGCTCAACTCCTCAGGGGTTGTTTGTATGCTTTCATTGTATATGAGTAGTTTCGGCTCAACTCCTCAGGGGTTGTTTGTATGCTTTCATTGTATATGAGGGGTTTCGGCTCAACTCCTCAGGGGTTGTTTGTATGCTTTCATTGTATATGAGTAGTTTCGGCTCAACTCCTCAGGGGTTGTTTGTATGCTTTCATTGTATATGAGGGGTTTCGGCTCAACTCCTCAGGGTTGTTTGTATGCTCTCATTGTATATGAGGGTTTCGGCTCAACTCCTCAGGAGTTGTTTGTATGCTTTCATTGTATATGAGGGGTTTCGGCTCAACTCCTCAGGGGTTGTTTGTATGCTTCATTGTATATGAGGGGTTTCGGCTCAACTACCTCAGGAGTGTTTGTATGCTTTCATTGTATATGGAGGTGTTTCGGCTCAACTCCTCAGGGGTTGTTTGTATGCTTTCATTGTATATGGAGGTGGTTTCGGCTCAAACTCCTCAGGGGTTGTTTGTATGCTTTCATTGTTATGAGTAGTTTCGGCTCAACTCCTCAGGGGTGTTTGTATGCTTTCATTGTATATGAGTAGTTTCGGCTCAACTACTCAGGAGTGTTTGTATGCTTCTCATTGTATATGAGGGGTTTCGGCTCAACTCCTCAGGGTTGTTTGTATGCTCTCATTGTATATGAGGGGTTTCGGCTCAACTCCTCAGGGGTTGTTGTATGCTTTCATGTATATGAGTGGTTTCGGCTCAACTCTCAGGGGTTGTTTGTATGCTTTCATTGTATATGAGGGGTTTCGGCTCAACTCCTCAGGGTTGTTGTATGGGTTTGTATTGTGTATGCTCTTCATTGTATATGAGGTAGTTTCGGCTCAACTACTCAGGGAGTTGTTTGTATGCTCTCATTGTATATGAGGGCTTTCGGCTCAACTCCTCAGGAGTTGTTTGTATGCTCTCATTGTATATGAGGTAGTTTCGGCTCAAATCCTCAGGAGTTGTTTGTATGCTCTCATTGTATATGAGTAGTTTCGGCTCAACTCCTCAGGAGTTGTTTGTATGCTCTCATTGTATATGAGGGGTTTCGCTCAACTCCTCAGGGGTTGTTTGTATGCTTTCATTGTATATGAGTAGTTTCGGCTCAACTCCTCAGGGGTTGTTTGTATGCTTTCATTGTATATGAGGGGTTTCGGCTCAACTCCTCAGGGGTTGTTTGTATGCTCTCATTGTATATGAGGGGTTTCGGCTCAACTCCTCAGGGTTGTTTGTATGCTTTCATTGTATATGAGGGGTTTCGGCTCAACTCCTCAGGGGTTGTTTGTATGCTTTCATTGTATATGAGGGTTTCGGCTCAACTCCTCAGGGGTTGTTTGTATGCTTTCATTGTATATGAGGGGTTTCGGCTCAACTCCTCAGGGGTTGTTTGTATGCTCTCATTGTATATGAGTAGTTTCGGCTCAACTCCTCAGGGTTGTTTGTATGCTTTCATTGTATATGAGGGGTTTCGGCTCAACTCCTCAGGGGTTGTTTGTATGCTCTCATTGTATATGAGTAGTTTCGGCTCAACTCCTCAGGGGTTGTTTGTATGCTTTCATTGTATATGAGGGGTTTCGGCTCAACTCCTCAGGGGTTGTTTGTATGCTTTCATTGTATATGAGGGTTTTCGGCTCAACTCCTCAGGGGTTGTTTGTATGCTTTCATTGTATATGAGGTGGTTTCGGCTCAACTCCTCAGGGGTTGTTTGTATGCTTTCATTGTATATGAGTAGTTTCGGCTCAACTACTCAGGATTGTTTGTATGCTTTCATTGTATATGAGGGGTTTCGGCTCAACTCCTCAGGGGTTGTTTGTATGCTTTCAGTTGTATATGAGGGAGTTTCGGCTCAAACTCCTCAGGAGTTGTTTGTATGCTTCATTGTATATTGAGGTAGTTTCGGCTCAACTACTCAGGGTTGTTTGTATGCTTTCATTGTATATGAGGGGTTTCGGCTCAACTCCTCAGGGGTTGTTTGTATGCTTTCATTGTATATGAGTAGGTTTCGGCTCAACTCCTCAGGAGGTTGTTTGTATGCTCTCATTGTATATGAGGTCTTCGGCTCAACTCCTCAGGGAGTTGTTTGTATGCTCTCATTGTATATGAGGGGTTTCGGCTCAAACTCCTCAGGAGTTGTTTGTTATGCTCTCATTGTATATGAGGGGTTTCGGCTCAAATCCTCAGGGGTTGTTTGTATGCTCTCATTTATATGAGGGGTTTTCGGCTCAACTCCTCAGGAGTTGTTTGTATGCTCTCATGTATATGAGGGGTTTCGGCTCAACTCCTCAGGGGTTGTTTGTATGCTCTCCTTGTATATGAGTAGTTTCGGCTAACTACTCAGGAGTTGTTTGTATGCTTCATTGTATATGAGGGGTTTCGGCTAAATCCCTCAGGGTTGTTTGTATGCTCTCATTGTATATGAGTAGTTTCGGCCTCAACTCCTAGGGGTTGTTTGTATGCTCTCATGTATATGAGGGTTTTTCGGCTCAACTCCTCAGGGGTTGTTTGTATGCTCTCATGTATCTGAGTAGGTTTCGGCTCAACTCCTCATGGGGTTGTTTGTATGCTTTCATTGTATCATGAGGTGGTTTTTCGGCCTCAACTCCTCAGGGGTGTTTGAATGCTACAATTGTATATGAGGGTTTTTCGGTCTCAACTCCTCAGGAGTTGTTTGTATGCTTTCATTGTATATGAGGGTTTCGGCTCAACTCCTCAGGGTTGTTTGTATGCTTTCATTGTATATGAGTAGTTTCGGCTCAACTCCTCAGGGTTGTTTGTATGCTTTCATTGTATATGAGGGGTTTCGGCTCAACTCCTCAGGGTTGTTTGTATGCTTTCATTGTATATGAGTAGTTTCGGCTCAACTCCTCAGGAGTTGTTTGTATGCTTTCATTGTATATGAGGGGTTTCGGCTCAACTCCTCAGGGGTTGTTTGTATGCTTTCATTGTATATGAGTAGTTTCGGCTCAACTCCTCAGGGGTTGTTTGTATGCTTTCATTGTATATGAGGGTTTCGGCTCAACTCCTCAGGGGTTGTTTGTATGCTTTCATTGTATATGAGGGGTTTCGGCTCAACTCCTCAGGGGTTGTTTGTATGCTTTCATTGTATATGAGGGGTTTCGGCTCAACTCCTCAGGGGTTGTTTGTATGCTTTCATTGTATATGAGGGGTTTCGGCTCAACTCCTCAGGGGTTGTTTGTATGCTTTCATTGTATATGAGTAGTTTCGGCTCAACTACTCAGGAGTTGTTTGTATGCTTTCATTGTATATGAGGGTTTCGGCTCAACTCCTCAGGGGTTGTTTGTATGCTCTCATTGTATATGAGGGGTTTCGGCTCAAATCCTCAGGAGTTGTTTGTATGCTCTCATTGTATATGAGGGGTTTCGGCTCAACTCCTCAGGAGTTGTTTGTATGCTCTCATTGTATATGAGGGGTTTCGGCTCAACTCCTCAGGGGTTGTTTGTATGCTCTCATTGTATATGAGTAGTTTTGGCTCAACTCCTCAGGGTTGTTTGTATGCTCTCATTGTATATGAGGGGTTTCGGCTCAACTCCTCAGGGGTTGTTTGTATGCTCTCATTGTATATGAGTAGTTTCGGCTCAACTCCTCAGGGGTTGTTTGTATGCTTTCATTGTATATGAGGGGTTTCGGCTCAACTCCTCAGGGGTTGTTTGTATGCTCTCATTGTATATGAGTAGTTTTGGCTCAACTCCTCAGGGGTTGTTTGTATGCTCTCATTGTATATGAGGGTTTCGGCTCAACTCCTCAGGGGTTGTTTGTATGCTCTCATTGTATATGAGTAGTTTCGGCTCAACTCCTCAGGGGTTGTTTGTATGCTTTCATTTTATATGAGGGGTTTCGGCTCAACTCCTCAGGGGTTGTTTGTATGCTCTCATTGTATATGAGTAGTTTTCGGCTCAACTCCTCAGGGGTTGTTTGTATGCTTTCATTGTATATGAGGGGTTTCGGCTCAACTCCTCAGGGGTTGTTTGTATGCTCTCATTGTATATGAGGGTTTTCGGCTCAACTCCTCAGGAGTTGTTTGTATGCTCTCATTGTATATGAGGGGTTTCGGCTCAACTCCTCAGGGGTTGTTTGTATGCTTTCATTGTATATGAGTAGTTTCGGCTCAACTACTCAGGAGTTGTTTGTATGTTTTCATTGTATATGAGAGGTTTCGGCTCAACTCCTCAATGGTTGTTTGTATGCTTTCATTGTATATGAGTAGTTTCTTCTCAACTACTCAGGAGTTGTTTGTATGCTTTCATTGTATATGAGGGGTTTCGGCTCAACTCCTCAGGGGTTGTTTGTATGCTTTCATTGTATATGAGGGGTTTCGGCTCAACTCCTCAGGGGTTGTTTGTATGCTTTCATTGTATATGAGAGGTTTCGGCTCAACTCCTCAGGGGTTGTTTGTATGCTCTCATTGTATATGAGTAGTTTCGGCTCAACTACTCAGGAGTTGTTTGTATGCTCTCATTGTATATGAGGGCTTTCGGCTCAACTCCTCAGGGGTTGTTTGTACGCTCTCATTGTATATGAGGGGTTTCGGCTCAAATCCTCAGGAGTTGTTTGTATGCTCTCATTGTATATGAGGGGTTTCGGCTCAACTCCTCAGGAGTTGTTTGTATGCTCTCATTGTATATGAGGGGTTTCGGCTCAACTCCTCAGGGTTGTTTGTATGCTCTCATTGTATATGAGTAGTTTCGGCTCAACTCCTCAGGGGTTGTTTGTATGCTCTCATTGTATATGAGGGGTTTCGGCTAAACTCCTCAGGGGTTGTTTGTATGCTTTCATTGTATATGAGTAGTTTCGGCTCAACTACTCAGGAGTTGTTTGTATGCTTTCATTGTATATGAGGGGTTTCGGCTCAACTCCTCAGGGGTTGTTTGTATGCTTTCATTGTATATGAGGGGTTTCGACTCAACTCCTCAGGGGTTGTTTGTATGCTTTCATTGTATATGAGGGGTTTCGGCTCAACTCCTCAGGGGTTGTTTGTATGCTTTCATTGTATATGAGGGGTTTCGGCTCAACTCCTCAGGGGTTGTTTGTATGCTGTCATTGTATATGAGTAGTTTCGGCTCAACTACTCAGGAGTTGTTTGTATGCTCTCATTGTATATGAGGGCTTTCGGCTCAACTCCTCAGGGGTTGTTTGTATGCTCTCATTGTATATGAGGGGTTTCGGCTCAAATCCTCAGGAGTTGTTTGTATGCTCTCATTGTATATGAGGGGTTTCGGCTCAACTCCTCAGGAGTTGTTTGTATGCTCTCATTGTATATGAGGGGTTTCGGCTCAACTCCTCAGGGGTTGTTTGTATGCTCTCATTGTATATGAGTAGTTTGGCTCAACTCCTCAGGGGTTGTTTGTATGCTCTCATTGTATATGAGGGGTTTCGGCTCAACTCCTCAGGGGTTGTTTGTATGCTCTCATTGTATATGAGTAGTTTCGGCTCAACTCCTCAGGGGTTGTTTGTATGCTTTCATTGTATATGAGGGGTTTCGGCTCAACTCCTCAGGGGTTGTTTGTATGCTCTCATTGTATATGAGTAGTTTTGGCTCAACTCCTCAGGGGTTGTTTGTATGCTCTCATTGTATATGAGGGGTTTCGGCTAAACTCCTCAATGGTTGTTTGTATGCTTTCATTGTATATGAGTAGTTTCTTCTCAACTACTCAGGAGTTGTTTGTATGCTTTCATTGTATATGAGGGGTTTCGGCTCAACTCCTCAGGGGTTGTTTGTATGCTTTCATTGTATATGAGGGGTTTCGGCTCAACTCCTCAGGGGTTGTTTGTATGCTTTCATTGTATATGAGAGGTTTCGGCTCAACTCCTCAGGGGTTGTTTGTATGCTCTCATTGTATATGAGTAGTTTCGGCTCAACTACTCAGGAGTTGTTTGTATGCTCTCATTGTATATGAGGGCTTTCGGCTCAACTCCTCAGGGGTTGTTTGTACGCTCTCATTGTATATGAGGGGTTTCGGCTCAAATCCTCAGGAGTTGTTTGTATGCTCTCATTGTATATGAGGGGTTTCGGCTCAACTCCTCAGGAGTTGTTTGTATGCTCTCATTGTATATGAGGGGTTTCGGCTCAACTCCTCAGGGGTTGTTTGTATGCTCTCATTGTATATGAGTAGTTTCGGCTCAACTCCTCAGGGGTTGTTTGTATGCTCTCATTGTATATGAGGGGTTTCGGCTCAACTCCTCAGGGGTTGTTTGTATGCTCTCATTGTATATGAGTAGTTTCGGCTCAACTCCTCAGGGGTTGTTTGTATGCTTTCATTGTATATGAGGGGTTTCGGCTCAACTCCTCAGGGGTTGTTTGTATGCTCTCATTGTATATGAGTAGTTTCGGCTCAACTCCTCAGGGGTTGTTTGTATGCTCTCATTGTATATGAGGGGTTTCGGCTCAACTCCTCAGGGGTTGTTTGTATGCTCTCATTGTATATGAGTAGTTTCGGCTCAACTCCTCAGGGGTTGTTTGTATGCTTTCATTGTATATGAGGGGTTTCGGCTCAACTCCTCAGGGGTTGTTTGTATGCTCTCATTGTATATGAGTAGTTTCGGCTCAACTCCTCAGGGGTTGTTTGTATGCTTTCATTGTATATGAGGGGTTTCGGCTCAACTCCTCAGGGGTTGTTTGTATGCTCTCATTGTATATGAGGGTTTTCGGCTCAACTCCTCAGGAGTTGTTTGTATGCTCTCATTGTATATGAGGGGTTTCGGCTCAACTCCTCAGGGGTTGTTTGTATGCTTTCATTGTATATGAGTAGTTTCGGCTCAACTACTCAGGAGTTGTTTGTATGTTTTCATTGTATATGAGAGGTTTCGGCTAAACTCCTCAGGGGTTGTTTGTATGCTTTCATTGTATATGAGTAGTTTCGGCTCAACTACTCAGGAGTTGTTTGTATGCTTTCATTGTATATGAGGGGTTTCGGCTCAACTCCTCAGGGGTTGTTTGTATGCTTTCATTGTATATGAGGGGTTTCGGCTCAACTCCTCAGGGGTTGTTTGTATGCTTTCATTGTATATGAGGGGTTTCGGCTCAACTCCTCAGGGGTTGTTTGTATGCTCTCATTGTATATGAGTAGTTTCGGCTCAACTACTCAGGAGTTGTTTGTATGCTCTCATTGTATATGAGGGGTTTCGGCTCAACTCCTCAGGGGTTGTTTGTATGCTCTCATTGTATATGAGGGGTTTCGGCTCAACTCCTCAGGAGTTGTTTGTATGCTCTCATTGTATATGAGGGGTTTCGGCTCAACTCCTCAGGGGTTGTTTGTATGTTTTCATTGTATATGAGAGGTTTCGGCTAAACTCCTCAGGGGTTGTTTGTATGCTTTCATTGTATATGAGTAGTTTCGGCTCAACTACTCAGGAGTTGTTTGTATGCTTTCATTGTATATGAGGGGTTTCGGCTCAACTCCTCAGGGGTTGTTTGTATGCTTTCATTGTATATGAGGGGTTTCGGCTCAACTCCTCAGGGGTTGTTTGTATGCTTTCATTGTATATGAGGGGTTTCGGCTCAACTCCTCAGGGGTTGTTTGTATGCTCCCATTGTATATGAGTAGTTTCGGCTCAACTACTCAGGAGTTGTTTGTATGCTCTCATTGTATATGAGGGGTTTCGGCTCAACTCCTCAGGGGTTGTTTGTATGCTCTCATTGTATATGAGGGGTTTCGGCTCAACTCCTCAGGAGTTGTTTGTATGCTCTCATTGTATATGAGGGGTTTCGGCTCAACTCCTCAGGAGTTGTTTGTATGCTCTCATTGTATATGAGGGGTTTCGGCTCAACTCCTCAGGAGTTGTTTGTATGCTTTCATTGTATATGAGTAGTTTTGGCTCAACTCCTCAGGGGTTGTTTGTATGCTCTCATTGTATATGAGGGGTTTCGGCTCAACTCCTCAGGGGTTGTTTGTATGCTCTCATTGTATATGAGTAGTTTCGGCTCAACTACTCAGGAGTTGTTTGTATGCTCTCATTGTATATGAGGGGTTTCGGCTCAACTCCTCAGGGGTTGTTTGTATGCTCTCATTGTATATGAGGGGTTTCGGCTCAACTCCTCAGGAGTTGTTTGTATGCTCTCATTGTATATGAGGGGTTTCGGCTCAACTCCTCAGGGGTTGTTTGTATGCTTTCATTGTATATGAGTAGTTTCGGCTCAACTACTCAGGAGTTGTTTGTATGCTTTCATTGTATATGAGAGGTTTCGGCTAAACTCCTCAGGGGTTGTTTGTATGCTTTCATTGTATATGAGTAGTTTCGGCTCAACTACTCAGGAGTTGTTTGTATGCTTTCATTGTATATGAGGGGTTTCGGCTCAACTCCTCAGGGGTTGTTTGTATGCTTTCATTGTATATGAGGGGTTTCGGCTCAACTCCTCAGGGGTTGTTTGTATGCTTTCATTGTATATGAGGGGTTTCGGCTCAACTCCTCAGGGGTTGTTTGTATGCTCTCATTGTATATGAGTAGTTTCGGCTCAACTACTCAGGAGTTGTTTGTATGCTCTCATTGTATATGAGGGGTTTCGGCTCAACTCCTCAGGGGTTGTTTGTATGCTCTCATTGTATACGAGGGGTTTCGGCTCAACTCCTCAGGAGTTGTTTGTATGCTCTCATTGTATAAGAGGGGTTTCGGCTCAACTCCTCAGGAGTTGTTTGTATGCTCTCATTGTATATGAGGGGTTTCGGCTCAACTCCTCAGGAGTTGTTTGTATGCTTTCATTGTATATGAGTAGTTTCGGCTCAACTCCTCAGGGGTTGTTTGTATGCTCTCATTGTATATGAGGGGTTTCGGCTCAACTACTCAGGGGTTGTTTGTATGCTCTCATTGTATATGAGTAGTTTCGGCTCAACTCCTCAGGGGTTGTTTGTATGCTTTCATTGTATATGAGGGGTTTCGGCTCAACTCCTCAGGGGTTGTTTGTATGCTCCATTGTATATGAGTAGTTTCAGCTCAACTACTCAGGAGTTGTTTGTATGCTCTCATTGTATATGAGGGGTTTCGGCTCAACTCCTCAGGGGTTGTTTGTATGCTCTCATTGTATATGAGTAGTTTCGGCTCAACTCCTCAGGGGTTGTTTGTATGCTTTCATTGTATATGAGGGGTTTCGGCTCAACTCCTCAGGGGTTGTTGTATGCTCTCATTGTATATGAGGGGTTTCGGCTCAACTCCTCAGGGGTTGTTTGTATGCTCTCATTGTATATGAGGGGTTTCGGCTCAACTCCTCAGGGGTTGTTTGTATGCTTTCATTGTATATGAGAGGTTTCGGCTAAACTCCTCAGGGGTTGTTTGTATGCTTTCATTGTATATGAGTAGTTTCGGCTCAACTACTCAGGAGTTGTTTGTATGCTTTCATTGTATATGAGAGGTTTCGGCTAAACTCCTCAGGGGTTGTTTGTATGCTTTCATTGTATATGAGTAGTTTCGGCTCAACTACTCAGGAGTTGTTTGTATGCTTTCATTGTATATGAGTAGTTTCGGCTCAACTCCTCAGGGGTTGTTTGTATGCTTTCATTGTATATGAGGGGTTTCGGCTCAACTCCTCAGGGGTTGTTTGTATGCTTTCATTGTATATGAGGGGTTTCGGCTCAACTCCTCAGGGGTTGTTTGTATGCTCTCATTGTATATGAGTAGTTTCGGCTCAACTACTCAGGAGTTGTTTGTATGCTCTCATTGTATATGAGGGGTTTCGGCTCAACTCCTCAGGGGTTGTTTGTATGCTCTCATTGTATATGAGGGGTTTCGGCTCAACTCCTCAGGAGTTGTTTGTATGCTCTCATTGTATATGAGGGGTTTCGGCTCAACTCCTCAGGAGTTGTTTGTATGCTCTCATTGTATATGAGGGGTTTCGGCTCAACTCCTCAGGAGTTGTTTGTATGCTTTCATTGTATATGAGTAGTTTCGGCTTAACTCCTCAGGGGTTGTTTGTATGCTCTCATTGTATATGAGGGGTTTCGGCTCAACTACTCAGGGGTTGTTTGTATGCTCTCATTGTATATGAGTAGTTTCGGCTCAACTCCTCAGGGGTTGTTTGTATGCTTTCATTGTATATGAGGGGTTTCGGCTCAACTCCTCAGGGGTTGTTTGTATGCTCCATTGTATATGAGTAGTTTCAGCTCAACTACTCAGGAGTTGTTTGTATGCTCTCATTGTATATGAGGGGTTTCGGCTCAACTCCTCAGGGGTTGTTTGTATGCTCTCATTGTATATGAGGGGTTTCGGCTCAACTCCTCAGGGTTTGTTTGTAACCCCTCATTGTATATGAGGGGTTTCGGCTCAACTCCTCAGGGGTTGTTTGTATGCTCTCGTATATGAGGGGTTTCGGCTCAACTCCTCAGGGGTTGTTTGTATGCTCTCATTGTATATGAGGGGTTTCGGCTCAACTCCTCAGGGGTTGTTTGTATGCTTTCATTGTATATGAGGGGTTTCGGCTCAACTCCTCAGGGGTTGTTTGTATGCTCTCATTGTATATGAGTAGTTTCGGCTCAACTCCTCAGGGGCTGTTTTTATTTTTTTGCAGAACTTTCGTAAAACTTTTCTGGGGAGAATACATTCTTTGTCAAACACTTCTTTTTAGGTTTTGTCTTTGTTTATTCTTTTATTGTTTGTCCTAAATTGAGTCCAATATTTCAGATACATTGCTGATGTATTTGGTTTCTAGATTTCCCCCTTCCCCCTGGGTTAGGTTGTAAAGAAGTGGCATGGAAACTGTTTAACATGGCAACACTTTCAGTACTATCAATGTTCAGTTTGAATTCCTCCACATAGTTTTCAGTCCATTTAATGTTTGGTTTCCATGAATATAGTTTTTTTTTCTATGGGTAGGGGGTGTACTGATGGTTTGTCAGACTCTTGTAGGTATGGCACCGTTTGGGAGTGGTCAGATGAAGTGAGTTGTTGCTTGACTAGAAAGGCATTGATTGATTTAGGGGATATGTCTGTGATGGCGTAGTCCTCTTGCACTACATCCTAAGGCTGAGCAGAGTGTCAAATCTCCCTAGAAAATCACCCCTAGTCCTGCCATTCACTATATAGAGACGAAAGCTTTTACAGAGATGCGCCACATGTTTCCCACTCTTGTTTATTATTTCTATGTTATTTTTTACATACATCAGAGTGTTGTTTCTGTTTGTTATAGGCCTATTTAAGGTGGAGACAAGTCGGGTGTTTCCAAATATGTGAGCATATCTATTTATTTCCCCATTCTGGCATTTTAATTCCCCACATATCAGAACCGAACCCTTTGACTGGAAGTGGGAGGCTTCCTTTCGTAAGTTTGTAATACAATCCTCCTTGAAATGAGTGGATTCTGTTGGTGGTATGAAGATTGCCGATAGAGAAAGTGTTTTGGGATGGAATTATTAACTGTCATCGGTATATACCAACATACCTCGTGAGTTCCTGCCATTCTTCAGGGAGGACACAACTAATTCTCTATCGCCTGTAGGACAGTGGATAGGCGTGTCTGTATGACGCAGTGTCTCATGAAAGATTGCAATATCAATGTTGTTAACACTGTATAGAATTCAAGTCTGTGGTTTTGTTGCCAAATGCTGAATAAAATGGAGGCGTTGTTTGTTCCAGTTACTTATCTTAAATGAACCCATAAGGATAATAATTAGTACTTTCTAAGATGGTTCTGCTACCTACAAAGAATGAATGAAAATATCACCACGTTACTTTTGAGCAGAGTATGTTCAGCAGAACCTAATTTGATTTAGTTGGGCTACAGCAGGGGTCTTTGGTCTTTGTGCCCATCTCTCTCTCTCTCTCTCTCTCTCTCTCTCTCTCTCTCTCTCTCTTTCTCTTTCTCTACACATTCTCCCTGGTACAGAGCGGGCAGTGTATGACAGCACCTCCCACCCCAACAGACACAAACAAACACTCTCATACCCGCTGTCATACCAGTTATCTATACTTTGGAGTGCCAATTAAACAGAAGTCCATAGATAGCATATGCAATTCATTTGAGTGTGTATAGTATGTAGCTGACCCTATCCCCACACCCACCAAACACACACATACACACACACACACGTACACACACACACAAAGCATATCTATCCATCAGCTTTCTATGGCATACTGTATAACTTGGTCAATTCATGAAGAAACGGTCTGTCGGTTTGCTATTTCATTTGAGCAATAAGACCAGTATGCATTGTCTCATTGACATGACATACGGTATGACATGGCCAGCGCTTGTCATCCCAGACGTCGATAAAGCTGGGTTTGGATTTTGTTTGATGAAGAGGCAGGGGTGTGTTTTGTGACAGCCGGGCTCACTATGATGTGACCCTGCGTGTGTGTTGTGTCACTATTTGACAGCCAAATGTGTTTGCAGTGGGGAGAGCTGGAGAGACAGGGACAGGAAGGGAGGAGGGGAGAGGAGAGGAGGGAGAGGAGAGAGAGGGACAAAGATTGGCTTTGTTTGGTGGATCAGTGACACGGGTTTCTTTGCCCCTCTCTCTACCTCTTCTCTTTGACTACTGGTGTGGCTGTCAGTTAGGGAATTTGCATTTGTTTGGTTGTCAGTTAAGAAATTGAAAGAGGATGTACTTCACTTTTGGTGTGTGTGTGTGTGTGTGTGTGTGTGTGTGTGTGTGTGTGTGTGTGTGTGTGTGTGTGTGTGTGTGTGTGTGTGTGTGTGTAGAGGGATGTCATCTGTGTGTGTGTGTGTGTGTGTGTGTCATGATGTTAGCGTTAGTGTGTCAGTTTGTTAGTATCCGTCTCCTCCTCCTCCACTCAGAGCTTAAAACGGTGTGAGTTTTATCTTGTCACCATGGCAACGGGTGCAAAACGTTGCTCGCAATGAGGAAGGTGTGAGGATGCATCGCTGCGTGATTTTTATTATAGCATCACCACGACTCTGCACTGCCACACACACACACACACACACACACACACACACACACACACACACACACACACACACACACACACACACACACACACACACACACACACACACACACACACACACACACACACAGACACACACACACACACACACACAGTAAGAAAAACAGACATGCATACACTCTTTCAACAGCAAACAAAAAGAGAAGATACATCGGCAGAGAAAACATATAGACCTATTAATATATGCTGAGCTGACACAAATGCATTCCAGAATAAGAGAGACAGAACACACACACAGACATACCCACGCACACACACATACGGTCTTTCTCCCTCGCTCGTTATGAAGCTGATGAGGTGTAGGCTTTGTGACTGTTGATATAATAATGTGCCCTTTGTGAGTGGTAGACAGCCCAGTCATGTCCAGACTTGTCCTTACAAAGGGACCACACTTGTGGTCTCACACACACACACACACACACACACACACCAATTCCCAATCTATGTACCTGAGATGAGGAGGGGGGGGGGGGGGTAGATAATGATGTCTGTATTTGCATTCTGGCTGAGCTTGTTTAATCATCTATCTGCGCTCTCTCTTCTCCCTCTCTCAGTGGAGTGTAGCGTCATCACAGCTGCTGCTTTTGCCCCAGTCTCCATTTTGTGACCACTCTGCAAGGGCCTCTGTTCTCTCTCTCTCTCCCTCCTCTTCTCTTTCTCACTTTTCCACTCCCAATCTTTCTCTCTTGTCCCCACTCTTTATTTCTCTCCCACTTTCATGCGTCCATTTCAGGGCACTTAGTGGGAAAGGTAAGGGGACAGTGGGGTGACAATAACATAACTCCACCAAAGATGAGAGAAAAAGTGAGGGATAGACAGAAGAGAGAGATTAAGTGACCGAGACCAGGGGATCCTAAATTATGCAGACAGGAAGATGGGCAAAGAGAGGGATAAAAGTCTCGGGAGGAAGATCGACAGATGGACTTAGAGGGAGGTGCACACTTTGAAATCCTGATGTCGCCGGGCTCCCAGGGAGCTAGAGGAGGGCATGGCGCTCTGCCTCTGTCTCCCCATTAAATATGCATCTCTGCTTCTCGTCTGTCTCACCATTACAGAGCGGGGGGCGGGAGGGGGGGGCGGGGGTGTATTTGTGTTGGGGGGAGTAGTTTTTACCTGCCTAGTGGTTGGTATAGGAGGGAAGGGGGGAGTTGTAGAAAGGAAATGGGTGGTGTTTACTTATTGAGGCGTGTTTATGAGGCGCGGAGCGTGTCTCTCTGTGTGTGTGTGTGTGTGTGTGTGTGTGTGTGTGTGGCGACAAGGCGGCGATACATGTTGTGCTAGATTATTTATTCAGCACTCGTGTTTGGGTGTTTTACAGAGAGAGCAGGTGCAGAGCGACTCTGAGCGCGCTCTGTTTGACAGGGGACGAGGGGGGGGGGAATTGGCAGGATACGGGGGACTAAGACACAGAGGCATTCACCGCAGTCCACCGACAGAACAGAACCCGGCACCCTACTAGGATGATAGACTTTGATTCTGTATGTATACCCGTACAACTTCAATTAATCGCCTAGATCAGTGAACACAACCGGCGCTTATTAGAGACAAGCTACTATTTGAGCCAGGAATTGATTTCCTTCGTTAGTTTCCATACATACCTTTTGACTTCCCCCCCACCTTGCAGTCTCGCCCTCTTCTTATCCACCTCAGACAAACATTCAAGTTTGACTTTTTGACTTCGCTATTCTCTCCCTGGTTTTGGATCAGTTCCGAAAAGCCTGGCTGTTGCCTCGCCGCTCTGCGAATTTGCTGTTGTGTTTTCTTTTTGGTGGCGCCATGGCGATGACATTATATCATTTAAGATTTACAGTATATCACAATGTAATGATTGCTTATTGTTTTGATGTTGAGACGGATGTGTGGATGGCTGGATGGATGGATGGGTGGATGAATCATGACAATTGCACATAGAGAGATGCAGATGAACAGATAGAGAGAGAGAGATGTGCTACAGGGAGGTTGAAATGAAGAGATGGAGGAAGATTGAAGGAGGGAGGGAGGGAGGAGAGAGAGAGGGCTGTGCACGAGGAGAATTTCAATGGCACTCCAATCATGCAGGCAGCCTCGTTAGCTGGGGGAACATTTGCATAGTGCTCCGACGGATTCATTTGGCCTTACTCAGAGAAGATGGCTCCTATTCCTCTCTCCTAGTTAGTTATGCATTAACCTCCACAGCCACTGTATGTGTGTGTGTGTGTGTGTGTGTGTGTGTGTGTGTGTGTGTGTGTGTGTGTGTGTGTGTGTGTGTGTGTGTGTGTGTGTGTGTGTGTGTGTGTGTGTGTGTGTGGAGGAGGGGGGGTGTATGTGTGTCAGACACCTTTGTCTTTGTGTGCAAAGGGTGCACTGTGTGCATGCATGTTCGTGAATACATCCCTGCATATTTTGGGGACATTTCCAGTCCTCGTACCCAGTCAGAGCCCGATCACTCCCTCCCTCTACGAAAGCCTGTCTAATTGGGTTTCGTTCTCCAACAGTATGACTGTTCCGCGACATTGTAGCATAGCCATGTTAACCCAGCCCAAAGAGCTAATTAACAAATGAAACCATGATTCTGCCTCTGATAATGAGATCCGTGGTGCTGATGATACGCCACGTTGGCATGACGATGAGGATGGACATCATTCCCGGGGGCTGTTACCAACTCCGGGGTGTGTGTTGGTGATGATGGGGAACGTGTGAGTAAGTGGAGATGTCGTAGATAATGAGGTATCCAATGGATGTGTTCTGCTAGTTGTTGAAATGACACTGCCATAGGGACTAATGCTGTTTGACTTCAATGGCAATCAGAAAGACTGGCAGGGTGTGTCATAGTGGCCTGGAGCAAAGTAGTCTTTGTGTATCCATCATATAGTAATCACAAATGGAGTCCACCCCAGGAACTCGATTTTAAACCATTGAACTGTGCAGAATATGACCAAACCAGACATTCACTCAAACACACACATACAAAACCACAAGCACCCTTTAGCTTGTCCTTTCCATAGATCTCTTCTAGTGAGGGCCACAGTGCAGTCGATGGCCGTTGCCACGTTGGTGTGAGGAGGGTAAATCATCGCGTCCTCCTGTCCTTGTGTCTGAGTAGCGGTGTTGGTAGAGGGGGATGGGCGCTGTGAGGGACATATGGCAACATGGCAGTCCCAGGCTAATGAGCCATGGCCTGAGAATGTGTACACCAGAGAGAGGGAGGACGCTGGGGGAGAATAGAGGAGAGGATATAGAGAGAGTAGAAAGGAGCGGTGAGAGCTGGAGCAAATAGATGGGGAGCGAGAAGGAAAGCGAATGTCAGAATGAGAAATTAAGAGGTGGCCTTGTCCCCACTTGCTGTAAATCTCTCTCTCTCTCTCCCTCTTTCTCTCTTTCCTCTTCTCTCTCTCTCTCTCTCTCTCTCTCTCTTGCCTCCTCTCTTTTTGGGCCAGGGCACACAGGGTCTATCCAGCTGCCCATAGTCCTATCCATCAGCCAGCAGATCCCCTCCCTCCATCCCTTTATCAGGCTGATAGATCACAGCTAATCAAAGAGCGAATGGAGACAGCCGAAAGAGCCTTGACACCCAGCAGACAATGGACAATGACAGGACAGAAAGAGACAGAGGGAGAGAAAGAACGAGAGAGCGTAAAATAGAGGCCGGAGGGAGGAGACAGAGGTGCGTGTGTGTGCGTGTGTGTATGTGTGTCCTGATTGACCACTGTTGAGAGGGATGGCTTCTCCATGCATCATTAATAGCTAATCAATGGCCTCGCTGGAATATATAGAGTGTCTGAGGAGTCCCACAAGCCTTTAATCTGGACATCTCCACAAAAGCCCAGCACACACACACACACAAGATCAATAACACAGGAGAGAGTGTGAGGTCTGTACTACGGAAGAGCACGTTTGACAGCAGCTTTGTTTGCAGACTGCATTAAAAATGGAGACGAGAATTTTTTGCTCACTCTTGCTCTCTCTCTCTCTCTCTCTCTCTCTCTCTCTCTCTCCCTCTCTCTCTCTCGGCTCTCTCTCTCTCTCTCTCTCTCTCTCTCTCTCGGCTCTCTCTCTCTCTCTCGGTCTCACTCTCTCTCTCTCTCTCGGGGCTCTCTCTCTCTCTCTCTCTCTCTCTCTCTCTCTCTCTCTCTCTCTCTCTCTCTCTCTCTCTCTCTCGGCTCTCTCTCTCTCTCTCTCTCTCTGCTCTCTCTCTCTCTCGGCTCTCTCTCTCTCTCTCTCTCTCTCTCTCTCTCTCTCTCTCTCTCCTCTCTCTCTCTCTCTCTCTCTCTCTCTCTCCTCTCTCTCTCTCTCTCTCTCTCTCTCTCTCTCTCTCTCTCTCTCTCTCTCTCTCTCTCTCTCTCTCTCTCTCTCTCTCTCTCTCTCTCTCTCTCTCTCTCTCTCTCTCTCTCTCTCTCTCTCTCTCTCTCTCTCTCTCTCTCTCTCTCTCTCGGCTCTTTATTTGCTTGCTTGATATTCCCCCTCTCAAGAGCTTATCAGGTCCAACCAAAACCACTTCCTGTTCCGGATCAGTATTCCACTGTCTTTTAAAAATATATATATTTTTAGCTGCTGCCACACTTTCATTTTCCTTTCTATCTCCCCTGACTTTCCTCTTTTCCCTTTACTCGCACTTCCTCTTCCTCCAAAGTGCGTTAGCATCAAGGTCTCTCTATATACTGTCCGTGTGTATTCCACACCCCCAGAGTTCAACAGAGCCCAGGCAATGGCCTCTCCTGTCTCCTACTGACGTTTGTAAGAGTGATGAAAACATACTTCTCGTTCTCCGTCGTGTCCTGGGGAGAATTATTCAAACGTCTGTCCCTTTTCATTTCCTTCTCAGCTCGTTTCCAATTTCTGCGCTTGTGATTTAGCCCTCGCCCTGCATTAGCGTACCTCGGGGGTTCAAGACTCCGTCTCTGGTTCTTCTCCTCAACCCTTGTCATCACTCCTGTCTGTCTGACAGGTAGAAAAGGCAGAGAACCTCCCCATTGTTTTCAACAAAACGTATTTTATCTGGCCAGCTATCAAACTCACCACACCTGACTATTGTATGCGATTGATATGGCATTCATTGACCAGGAAAGGAACAGTCAAACCTTGTAGCTGATGTCTTTTTATTACAGCCCGTGTTTGGCTGATATCTGTGGAGAGGAGCGGCCTGGATTGTCTGCCTTAGACATCAGTTCAGTAGACCACCTACGGCCCCACAAGTCTACAGGGTTCATCCGAAGGTCATGTTTTTCATTCTAGTATTCAGAGGACAACCCTCATACAGTAATACATCCCCTTGTCTACGCCGAACCCAGACCCAGTTTACACCACCACTCAATTCATACACACCTGAACCGTTCTGTCCTCTGGATAAGGAATATGTAAAATAGGGAAGGAAGAGAAAACATATATTTATTCGACTGAAGCTTAGCTGACTAAGACTCCCATAAGACAAAGTGGTGAGAAGGGAAGGGAAGAGAGTGGAGGGAGGTGTGTGGGGGGGGGGGGGGGGGGGGGATGTAATTTGAATCTCATATACATTTCAGTTGAAAGAGATCCTAGCCTTGATACATACTCTCTGGAGTACACCCCCCACCCCGCCCCAACACAGACACATCTGTCTCTCTCTCAAACACACACACATCATTTTAAATACTCACCCGCACAAGCAGGCTCTCTCTCTCTCTCTCTCTCTCTCTCTCTCACACACATATACACACACACACACACACACTCTCTCTCTCTCTCTCTCTCTCTCACACACATATACACACACACACACACTCTCTCTCTCTCTCTCACACGCATACACACGCGCGCGCGCACACACACACACACACACACACTCTCTCTCATTTTCTCTCCTTTGTGTACAACCCTCTCTCATGTATGAGCACAAATTGTTCCAGATGGGTTGACAGTTGAGTGCTCATACATTCTCTTCAGCAGACTCACAGCACAGAAGAACATTGAAAATGGAAGTAATAGGAAGACACAATAATGTGGAAGCACATACAAACACACACACGCACTGACTCACTCACTGAAATGTGGGAAGCATTGCCATGGAAATGTGTTGGTAAAGGAACCTATTTAGCTATGAAAGCAGAAGGCAAACAGAGACTCCACCTCTCTCTCCTCTCTCTCGTCCCTCCATTCTATCTCTACCTTTCAGAGCGCTCATTTGAGAACGAGCTTACCCAAATTTGACCGGCACATTGATTGTTGCACCCGCTCGAGCAAAACATTGGACCACTGCTACGCTAACTTCCGCGGTGCATACAAGGCCCTCCCCCACACTCGCTTCGGCAAATCTGACCATGTGTCCATCTTGTTGCTCCCCTTCTATAGGCAGAAAACTCAATTCAATGGCTCAAACATCAGACGTATGTGGCAGGGTCTACAGACAATCACGGATTAGAAAAAGAAAACCAGCCCCGTCTCGGTCATCGATGTTTCGCTCCCAGACAAATTAAACAACTTCTTTGCGCGCTTTGAGGACAATAGAGTGCCAACGACACGGCCCTCTACCAAAGACTCTGGACTCTCCTTCACCACAACCAAAGAGAGTATAACATTTAAACGTGTTAACCCTCACAAGGCTGCCGGCCCAGACGACATCCCTAGCTGCGTCCTCAGAGCATGCGCAGACCCCCTGGCTTTACCGACATATTCAATCAATCCCTATCCCAGTCTGCTGACCCCACATGCTTCAAGATGGCCACCAATGTTCCTGTTCCCAAGAAATCTAAGGCAACTGAACTAAATTACTATCGCCCCGTAGCTCTCACTTCTATCATCATCAAGTGCTTTGAGAGGCAAGTCAAGGATCATATCACCTCCACCCTACCTGATAGCCTAGACCCACTCCAATTTGCTTACTGCCCCAATAGGTCCACAGACGATGCAATCGCCATCACACTGCACATGGTCCACCCACCCACACAGACAGCGTCGTGAAGAAGGTGCAACAGTGCCTTTTCAACCTCAGAAGACTGAAGAAATGTGGCTTGTCAACTAAACAAACAACTACAGATGCACAATCAAGAGCATGATGTCAGGCTGTGTCACCACCTGGTATGGCAACTGCACTGCCCTCAACCGCAAGGCTCTCCAGAGGTAGTGTGGTCTGCACAACGCATCACCAGGGGCAAACTACCTGCTCTCCAGGACACCGACAGCACCCGATGTCACAGGATGGCCAAAAAGATCATCAAGGACAACAACCACCTGAGCCACTGCCTGTTCACCCTGCTATCATCCAGAAGGTGAGGTCAGTACAGTTGCATCAAAGCTGGGACCGAGAGACTGAAAAACAGCTTCTATCTCAAGGCCATCAGACTGTTAAACAGCCATCACTAACATTGAGAGGCTGCTGCCAACATACAGACTCAAATCACTGGACACTTTAATAAATGGATTTAATAATGATATCTCTATTCACTTTAATAATGTTTACATATCCTACATTACTCATCTCATATGTATATACTGTATTCCACGCCATCTATTGTATCTCACCTATGCTGCACGGCCATCGCGCATCCATATATTTACATGTACAAATTCTTTTTTATTTATTTATTTTACCTTTATTTAACCAGGTAGGCAAGTTGAGAACAAGTTCTCATTTACAATTGCGACCTGGCCAAGATAAAGCAAAGCAGTTCGACAGATAAAACGACACAGAGTTACACATGGAGTAAAAACAAACATACAGTCAATAATGCAGTATAAACAAGTCTATATACAATGTGAGCAAATGAGGTGAGAAGGGAGGTAAAGGCAAAAAAAGGCCATGATGGCAAAGTAAATACAATATAGCAAGTAAAATACTGGAATGGTAGTTTTGCAATGGAAGAATGTGCAAAGTAGAAATAAAAAAATAATGGGGTGCAAAGGAGCAAAATAAATAAATAAATAAAAATTAAATACAGTTGGGAAAGAGGTAGTTGTTTGGGCTAAATTTTAGGTGGGCTATGTACAGGTGCAGTAATCTGTGAGCTGCTCTGACAGTTGGTGCTTAAAGCTAGTGAGGGAGATAAGTGTTTCCAGTTTCAGAGATTTTTGTAGTTCGTTCCAGTCATTGGCAGCAGAGAACTGGAAGGAGAGGCGGCCAAAGAAAGAATTGGTCTTGGGGGTGACTAGAGAGATATACCTGCTGGAGCGTGTGCTACAGGTGGGAGATGCTATGGTGACCAGCGAGCTGAGATAAGGGGGGACTTTACCTAGCAGGGTCTTGTAGATGACATGGAGCCAGTGGGTTTGGCGACGAGTATGAAGCGAGGGCCAGCCAACGAGAGCGTACAGGTCGCAATGGTGGGTAGTATATGGGGCTTTGGTGATAAAACGGATTGCACTGTGATAGACTGCATCCAATTTGTTGAGTAGGGTATTGGAGGCTATTTTGTAAATGACATCGCCAAAGTCGAGGATTGGTAGGATGGTCAGTTTTACAAGGGTATGTTTGGCAGCATGAGTGAAGGATGCTTTGTTGCGAAATAGGAAGCCAATTCTAGATTTAACTTTGGATTGGAGATGTTTGATATGGGTCTGGAAGGAGAGTTTACAGTCTAACCAGACACCTAAGTATTTGTAGTTGTCCACGTATTCTAAGTCAGAGCCGTCCAGAGTAGTGATGTTGGACAGGCGGGTAGGTGCAGGTAGCGATCGGTTGAAGAGCATGCATTTAGTTTTACTTGTATTTAAGAGCAATTGGAGGCCACGGAAGGAGAGTTGTATGGCATTGAAGCTTGCCTGGAGGGTTGTTAACACAGTGTCCAAAGAAGGGCCGGAAGTATACAGAATGGTGTCGTCTGCGTAGAGGTGGATCAGGGACTCACCAGCAGCAAGAGCGACCTCATTGATGTATACAGAGAAGAGAGTCGGTCCAAGAATTGAACCCTGTGGCACCCCCATAGAGACTGCCAGAGGTCCGGACAGCAGACCCTCCGACTTGACACACTGAACTCTATCAGAGAAGTAGTTGGTGAACCAGGCGAGGCAATCATTTGAGAAACCAAGGCTGTCGAGTCTGCCGATGAGGATATGGTGATTGACAGAGTCGAAAGCCTTGGCCAGATCAATGAATACGGCTGCACAGTAATGTTTCTTATCGATGGCGGTTAAGATATCGTTTAGGACCTTGAGCGTGGCTGAGGTGCACCCATGACCAGCTCTGAAACCAGATTGCATAGCAGAGAAGGTATGGTGAGATTCGAAATGGTCGGTAATCTGTTTGTTGACTTGGCTTTCGAAGACCTTAGAAAGGCACGGTAGGATAGATATAGGTCTGTAGCAGTTTGGGTCAAGAGTGTCCCCCCCTTTGAAGAGGGGGATGACCGCAGCTGCTTTCCAATCTTTGGGAATCTCAGACGACACGAAAGAGAGGTTGAACAGGCTAGTAATAGGGGTGGCAACAATTTCCATTCCCTTACATTGTGTGTATAAGGTGGTCGTTGTGAATTTGTTAGATTACTTGTGAGATATTACTGCAATGTCGGACAAGAAGCAGAAGCATTTCGCAACACTCGCATTAACATGCTAACCATGTGTACGTGACCAATCAAATTTGATTTGATTTGTACCCCTATCCTCCATTTCCTGATGACATTATGGCATGACATTTTTTGGGCTTTTAGACCACCAGCTCTTCACTCTTGGGGGAGGAAGTTTTAAAATCCAATCCTTTACTCTCACCCCACTTGGCACACACTGGTTGATTCAACGTTGTTTCCACGTCATTTCAATGAAATGACGTTGAACCAACTTGGAATAGACGTCAAATTGACATCTGTGCCCAGTGGGACCCCCCTCCCCCTACTCTCGCTCTCTCAATCTCTCTTCCTGTCTCCATCTTTCTCCCCTCCCCTCTCTCTCTCTCTCTCTCTCTCGCTCTCTCTCTCCCTGTCTCTCGCTTGCCACACCCATCTCTATTGTTGATTTTTTTTCTGCAGACAGTGTGCCTTTCTCTCTTGGGATTACAAGTGGATGCCTTGTTTATTTCTGTTGAGAGTAAAACAGACCAGTATTTATTCCGCCCAGTCCTTCCCCCTCACTCTCTCTCTCACACACACACATGTCTCTTTCTATCACTCTCCCGTGTCTTCACCCCTCCCAGCCCATGCAAATGTATTGTGTTGTAACTGAGCTCAGGTGCGTCCTGTTTCCATTAATCATCCTTGAGATGTTTCTCCAACTTGATTGGCGTCCACCTGTGGTCAATTTAATTGATTGGACATGATTTGGCAAGGCAAACACCTGTCTATATAAGGTCCCATAGTTGACAATGCACGTCAGAGAAGAAAAAAAAAACATGAGGTCAAAGGAATTATCCGTAGAGCTCCAAGACAGAATTGTGTCGAGACACAGATCTGGGTAAGGACACCAAAACAATTCTGCAGCATTGAAGGACCCCAAGAACACAGTGGCCTCCATTCTTAAATGGATGAAGTTTGGAACCACCAACACTCTTCCTAGAGCTGGCCGCCTGGCCAAACTGAGCAATCAGGGGAGAAGGGCCTTGGTCAGGGGGGTGACCAAGAACCCGATGATCACTCTGACAGAGCTTCAGAGTCCCTCTGTGGAGATGGGAGAACCTTCCAGAAGGACAACCATCTCTGCAGCATTCCACCAATCAGGCCTTGATGGTAGAGTGGCCAGACAGAAGCCACTCCTCAGCAAAATGCTAATGATAGCCCGCTTGAAGTTTGTCAAAAGGCACCTAAAGACTCTCAGACCATAGGAAACAAGATTCTCTGGTCTGATGAAACCAAGATTGAGCACTTATTGGCCTGAATGCCAAGCGTCACATCTGGAGGAAACCTGACACCATCCCTACGGTGAAGCATGGTGGTAATAGCAACATGCTGTGGGGATGTTTTTCAGCAGGAGGGACTGTGCGACTAGTCAGGATCGAGGCAAAGATGAACGGAGCAAAGTACAGAGAGATCCTTGATGAAAAGCTGCTCCAGAGTGCTCAGGACCTCAGACTGGGGCGAAGGTTCACCTTCCAACAGGACAACGATGCTAAGCACACAGCCAAGACAATGCAGGAGTGGCTTCAGTACAAGTCTCTGAATTTCCTTGATGGCCCAGCCAGAGCCTTGACTTGAACCCAATCGAACATCTCTGGAGAGACCTGAAAATAGCTGTGCAGCAATGCTCCACATCCAATGTGACAGAGCTTGAGAGGATTTGCAGAGAAGAATGGGAGAAACTCCCCAAATACAGGTGTGCCAAGCTTGTAGCGTCATACCCAAGAAACGGGTTGAATACTTATATAAACGTGTATTTCAGTTTATGTTTTTAAATGTAAATGTTGCTTTGTCTAGAAGGCTGTAACATAACAGAATATGGAAAAAGTCAAGGGGTCTGAATACTTTCCAGTGGCACTGTATACATGATTGGGTCTATGACTATATTTGTTGTCTCTGTGTTAATAATGCAGAATTCAGAGAGAGAGAGAGACGAGAGAGAGACAGAGGTACATGTGTATATTTATCCAGTAGGGTAGATGGATGCTGCTCCCTGTCTCTCTCTGTGTTTCATCTCTCCACCTGATTCATGTCTGCTCACTCATCTGCATCACCGCACCCATCTCTCTCTGTCTCTCTCTCTCTCTCTCGTTCACTCTCTCTCACTCTCTCTCTCTCTCGTTCGCTCTCTCTCTCTCTCTCTCTCTCGTTCGCTCTCTCTCTCTCTCTCGTTTGCTCTCTCTCTCTCTCTCTCGCTCTCTCTCTCTCTCTCTCCCTCGTTCGCTCTCTCTCTCTCTCTCTCTCTCGTTTGCTCTCTCTCTCTCTCTCTCGCTCTCTCTCTCTCTCTCTCTCTCTCTCTCTCTCTCTCTCCCTCGTTCGCTCTCTCTCTCTCTCTCTCTCTCTCTCTCGTTCGCTCTCTCTCTCTCTCTCTCTCGTTCGCTCTCTCTCTCTCTCTCTCTCTCTCGTTCGCTCTCTCTCTCTCTCTCTCTCTCTCTCTCTCTCTCTCTCTCATTCCACTCTCACTGTCATGTAATGTATGTTTCTCTTTCATTGCTAAACTCTTTCTCTTCTGCTTGTCACTCCTTTCTCTTGCTTCCTCCACTCCATTTTACTTCAAATGCTCTGCAATTGAACCGTTCTTCATTTCCATATCCATGGCAATTGACTTTGGAAAATTGGAGGTGTCTGTCCATGTCCTGAGGACATCGGGAAATGCCTTCATAACCAGCTACTAGGGGCAACAGTGAGCGCTATTACCATCAAGTAGTCTTGGGTTTTGGGATGGATATAATCCTCATGACTCCGGATTCAAAGGTCGCGTGTTCAATCCCAGTGGTAGACTCTGTTTTTCAGCGGTAGACTCGTAATTATTATATATATATATTCTTTTTTCCCTACCCTATCCCAAACCTTAATTTAACCATTCAGAATGAACGCCGAAACTTTATATTTTAACACGATCCAAAATGTGCATACTATGAGGTTGGAGTAATACTGTGAAAATGGTGATAATGCCCTTTTAGTGTAAGAGTTGTTGGAAAAGACTGCCTGATATTTCTGCCTGCTCTGGTGGGATGGCGTTTTGGCCTGCCTGGTGACATCACCAGGGGGCATATTAGTTAATAGACCAATAAGAAAGAGAGTTCCAAACCTCTCTGCCAATAACAGCTAGTTTTCAGTTTTACCCTCCACACTCAGACCACTCCCAGACAGTCCTAGCAAAATTCTTGATAGAGAAATTGCTCTTGCTAAGCTATGTGTCTTTTTGACCATTTGAATTGAAAACAATCACAGGAAGGTACTTAATTGTTAACCAGAAATTTGATAGTGAGATAATGGCTGCATTGGAACTTTAACCCTTAACCTCAAAATGTTACATTGTGGAGCAACTTCAAAATTTGACGTTTGGAGAAACGTGGCTAAACGTCAGTATCTGAAGGCAAATTAGAGCACCAGAGGGTCGGAGTTGGAGGGCACTAATCGAATGCGTAATCCATTTGTACATATTTTGAAGCATGCATCGATGCAAGCTTCAACGGAAAGTATGCAAAGAAATATGAAGCAACCACGTAAAAACTTACACAATGTCTCCAAATCAATGCCTGCTATTATTTGAGCTGAAGCGAGATAAAATACTACAATATTTTATCTTGGTACTTAAATACATGCTGTGTTAATTTTGGCTTGTTTACCTTCCTATGTGTCGTGGAGCATAATAAGTCAATTAGGCTAATTGGCTAGTTACTAGTACTGTTAGCTAATCAGAGAGCCATAAAGAATTGTTAGCTAGCTACCCATGAAGACTTATATCTATCTTGCATGATATTTGTTTTAGGTCATTTTTGCCTGTTATTAAACTATCTGGTTAGTTACATTATGATTCACATATAGCTACATGATAGTTATGAAGTAACATGGTTGATTGGTGTATATCTTGTTTAGTCTCTATTGCCATTGTTGTCCTGGTTGGAAGACGGTTCAGTGAATGGGTAAATCCATAGTAAGTCAAACGGGCTAACTAGCTAGCTAACTAGCAACGAAGAATTGGTAGCTACCCATGAAAAATGTACATCTACCTCACATAACATTAATTTGAGGTAATCTCTGCCTGTTTAACTAGCTGGCTAGCTCTATTATTACGATTCACATATCTAGCTCAAGAGAACATGATCGGAGAATGCACTTGGAGCATAAGAGTGTGGAGCACGGTAGTATGCATATTAGGAAACACCCTATGTGTTATTATGGATGCACAGAGCCGCAACCCAAATTTACCCATGGTATAATAAAGTTATTATCATTAACTTAGAGTGGGACATAGCATCTCAGTGAGATGAAAACCTTGTAACCATGTATTGAAGCAGTAACTTCGCTCAATGTACTCTAAACAGTTCATGAATTCTAGGAGAAGGACAAGCTACTCAAAAATATCTTCTGCATTGTCACGGCTGGCTGAAGGACTGGACCAAGGTGAAGCATGGTAAGCGTACATTTGAACTTTATTTAAAAATGACGCCGACCGAACGAATAACAAAATAAACCAACCGTGAAGCTTTGGGCTATGTGCCCTGAACAACTACAAAGTTAACTTTACACAAAACAGGTGGGGGAAAAGGGTACCCAAGTATGGTTCTCAATCAGACACAACGATAGACAGCTGTCTCTGATTGAGAACCATACCAGGCCAAGACATAGAAATACAAAACATAGAATGCCGACCCTAGTCACACCCTGGCCTAACCAAAATAGAGAATTAAAAGCCTCTCTATGGCATGAATTTTCATAATTGTATGTTGGTTAATGGGAAAATATGGCAGTTTTTTCCTGAATAGTTTCTGCTTTGGAGATGGAAGGTTTGTATAAGTATATATAAAAGATCAACATTCTATTTTATCAACGTTTTGGTCTAGTGACCCATAGTCCCATATTCCCACAGTCCCACTATTGGTCATGTTGTTTTGTAGTAGGTTTTAGTTGATTCTGATGGGTTGTATAACAGTGGGTCTTTGCCTGGCCAATATAGATCAGTTTGGTTGGTAGGCTGCTCTCAGATGAGCTGACTGAGAAGACTGTTTTAAGTGACGAGGGTTTTCTCTGTTATTGCAGTGCTCATTCGTATCTTGGGGACTTGATTTGCGTCTGGAATCAAAGCTATTGTTTTTAACCAATGAGATGTGGTCTAATTCAACCATATTTGAATGATTTGAATTCATTATCTTCATCATCTCCATCATAGCATGTTAGGAGGATCTCTCTCCCTCTGTCCCTAAGTGAACTGCCAATGTTGGTCTTGTAGTGGGCCAATAGCAAATCAAGTCCTCTCTGTAGTGGGCCAATAGCAAATCAAGTCCTCTCTGTAGTGGGCCAAAATCAAAACCAAATTCTCTCTGTAGTGGGCCAATAGCAAACCAAGTCCTCTCTGTAGTAGGCCAATAGCAAACCAAGTCCTCTCTGTAGTGGGCCAATAGCAAACCAAGTCCTCTCTGTAGTAGGCCAATAGCAAACCAAGTCCCCTCTGTAGTGGGCCAATAGCAAACCAAGTCCTCTCTGTAGTGGGACTAGATATTGACATCTGTGTTATAGACCAACAGTAACCTATGGTAAAATACTGTTGCATATTTAATATTTCCAAACAAATTTAAGACACGCCTGAGATCTCTGGAAAATAAATCAGAAGAGGGCAGGATATTCCTCATCTGGCAACTTAGCGGTAGGGATAAGGAGAGAGGGATGAGGAGAAAGAGAGAGGTGGGTATTGAGAGAGGAGGGGCGCTATACTGTATGTGGGCAGTGGGAAAAGAACAGGCCCAGGTTCTGGCAGATGGCAGCTTTTTCTCTCTTCCTCGCTTTCTTGAGAAGAAAAGAACACACACACACATGCACACTCACACACGCTATGACACACGCCATGTATTCCAGACATACAGGCCATATCACAATATTGTAGCATGCAAACACCGACACATACACACACACACATACCAAAAACAAGCATGCATGTGTACTGCCTACATCCATCCATATATTTGCAGTATTCCATGCCAGCTGAGGAATGCTGACAGACAGGTGGAGGGTTTGGTAATTGCGGTGTCAGTAGATAACACGGGGAGACAAATGTATGTTGTTCTCTCCAGAAGTCAACAGTGCGCTCCACATGGACGCAATGTGTTGCTAAGCAAGAGAGATTCTGCCATGCTCAGTGTGTGTGTGGCACTGTGTGTGTTTGTGTTGCATGTGTGTCCACTCTTCGAAGAAAGAAAAAAAGGTGCCACCTAGAACCTAAAAAGGTTCTTTGGCTGTCCCCCAAGCAAAACCCTTTGAAGAACCCAGGTAGAGCTCTTTAAGGTTCCATGTAGAACTATTTCCACAGTGTTCTACCTGGAACCAAAAAGGGTTCTTCAATGGGGACAGCCAAATATATTTTTTTCTAAGAGCGTGGGTATGTGTAATGTTCGTCGTCTTCCTCTGATGAGGAGTAAGAGAGATTGGACCAATTTGCAGCGTGGTAAGTGTCCATTTTAATAAGACAAACTGAACACTACAAAAATACAAAATAACAAAGTGAAACAAACGAAACGGTCCCGTGTGGTAACAAACACTAACACGGAAAATAATCACCCACAACTCAAAAGTGAAACCAGGCTACCTAAATATGGTTCTCAATCAGGGACAACGATAAACAGCTGCCTCTGATTGAGAACCATACCAGGCCAAACACAGAAATCCCAAAACATAGAAAAAGGAACATAGACAACCCACCCAACTCACGCCCTGACCATACTTGTCACGAATATTACCGAAGGTGACTCCCCTTCTTGTTCGGGTGGCGCTCGGCGGTCGTCGTCACCGGTCTACTAGCTATCGCCGATCCGTTGTTCTGTGTTCCTTTGGTTTTGTCTGATTGGTATCACCTGTTTCTTGTTTGGTTGTTAGGGGAGGGTTATATATAGTTAGTTCAGCCCGCTTCTGTTTCGTGCGGGCTTGTCAGTCTGTTTTGTTGTTTGAGTGTATTTTGTTTGTATTTGGGTTTCACGCTGTCCGTTTATATTTCTGATCATTTGTTTTTCTACTTTTGGTTCATGTTATGTTTCCGGGACATTAAAGCGTGTTTTTTCCCACATCTTTTGCTCTCTGCGCCTGACTCCACACCTCCTCACTCATTTCTCGTAACAATACTAAAACAAAGACAAAATAAAAGAACTAAGGTCAGAACGTGACAGTACTCCCCCCCAAGGGTGCGGACCCCGGCCGGCCGCAAAACCTAAACCTATAGGGGAGGGTCTGGGTGAGTGTCTGTCCGCGGTGGCGGCTCTGGCGCGGGACGTGGACCCCACTCCACCATAGTCCTTCTCCGCCTCTCTACCCACCTCCGTGGCCTCTTTAACGCAGCAACCCTCGCCGCCGACCTCGGACTGGGGACCCAAGGCACCGGTCCCGAATGGATGGGAGATTCCGGCAGCACCGGACGGACGTGGGACTCCGGCAGCTCCGGAGTGAAGGGCGATTCTGGCAGCTCCTGGCTGACGGACGGCTCTGGTAGCTCCTGGTTGACGGGCGACTCTGGCAGCTCAGGACAGACGGGCGACTCTGGCAGCTCAGGACAGATGGGCGATTCTGGCAGCTCAGGACAGACGGGCGACTCTAGCAGCTCAGGACAGACGGGATACTCTGGCAGCTCAGGACAGACGGGAGACTCTGGCAGCTCAGGACAGACGGGAGACTCTGGCAGCTCAGGACAGACGGGAGACTCTGACAGCGCTGGGCAGGAGGAAGACTCTGGCAGCGCTGGACAGGCGGGAGCACCTGTAGGAAGGACACGGAGAGACAGCCTGGTGCGGGGGGCTGCCACCGGAGGGCTGGTGCGTGGAGGTGGCACCGGATAGACCGGACCGTGAAGGCGCACTGGAGCTCTCGAGCACTGAGCCTGCCCAACCTTACCTGGTTGAATGCTCCCCGTAGCCAGCCCAGTGCGGTGAGGTGAAATAGCCCACACTGGGCTGTGCTGGCTAACCGGGGACACCATGCGTAAGGCTGGTGCCATGTACCCTGGCCCGAGGAGACGCATTGGAGACCAGATGCGCTGAGCCGGCTTCATGGCACCTGGCTCGATACCCACTCTAGCCCGGCCAATACGAGGAGCTGCTATGTATTGACCTGGGCTATGCCTGCGCACCGGGGACACCGTGCGGCATAACACGGTGCCTGCCCAGTCCCTCTCTCTCCACGGTATGCACGGGGAGTTGGCGCAGGTCTCCTACCTGACTTCACCACACTCCCTGTGTTCCTCCCCCCGATACATTTTTGTGGCTGCCTCTCAAGCTTCCAGCTGTGCTGCCGTGCTGCCTCCTCATACCACCGCCTCTCGGCATTCGCTGCCTCCAGCTCAGCCTTGGGGCGGCGATATTCTCCAGCCTGTGCCCAGGGTCCCTTGCCGTCCAGAATCTCCTCCCATGTCCAGGAGTCCTGAGATCGCTGCTTCTGCTGCTGCCCGTTACCACGCTGCTTGGTCCTTTGGTGGTGGGTGATTCTGTAATGTTCCTCGTCTTCCTCTGATGCGGAGTAAGAGAGGTCGGACCAATTTGCAGCGTGGTAAGTGTCCATTTTAATAAGACAAACTGAACACTACAAAAATACAAAATAACAAAGTGAAACAAACGAAACGGTCCCGTGTGGTAACAAACACTAACACGGAAAATAATTACCCACAACTCAAAAGTGAAACCAGGCTACCTAAATATGTGTCACGACTCCGACCGAAGGTGGCTCCCCTTCCCGTTCGGGTGGCGCTCGGCGGTCGTCGTCGCCGGCCTACTAGCTGCCACTGATTCTTTTCTCCCCCTCCTTATGTGTTTATTGAGTACACCTGTTTTGAGTTGGTTATAATTAGTGAGGCTTTATTAGTCAGCCTGCCCGCCTGGTTCTTTGTGCGGGATTGATTATTGTATCCCTGGTGTTTGCATTAGATGTACATGTTTGTGTATTTAGTGCTAGACTGTTTTCGTTTCCCTGTGTCTGGGGCATTTGGTTTGAGCACCCGTAAGTGGGGTGACCGTAGTTCACCGTGTGGGCATTAAAGACAAAGCACTTTATTGAACTCTGCTTTCCTGCGCCTGATTTCACCCTCACGACACCCAGGACCTTACAATATGGTTCTCAATCAGGGACAACGATAAACAGCTGCCTCTGATTGAGAACCATACCAGGCCAAACACAGAAATCCCAAAACATAGAAAAAGGAACATAAACAACCCACCCAACTCACGCCCTGACCATACTAAAACAAAGACAAAATAAAAGAACTAAGGTCAGAACGTGACAGTATGTCTATAATCTGTGTGTGAGTGTGTGTTGCGTACCCCGCGAGCATATAAGCGCGTGTGTGAGCATGTGTGCATTCTGCGTGCGTGAATGTTCACGTGTGCAGTCCCACAATATTTGGCTCGGGGCTATTCTCATCGATGGAGGAAAGGAAACAGGGGATAGTGATGAGAGGGAGATGGAGAGAGAAAAGTTGTGGCTGCTGGTAGGCAGATGGAAAGAGTGTGAGACTGAATGGAATTCCTCTGAGAGTTGTGCATCGGGACAAGAGCCCCATTCTGCCACCACGTTTAAACTTTCAACAGGCACTTAAGAGGAACAGCACAGAAAATGCATATTTGCAAAGAGGCTGCACACGGGCACTTGTGAAGAGCGAGTGCAATGATTTGTGTGTGTGTGTGTGTGTGAGAGAGTGTGAGGTGTGTAAAAGAGGAGAGTGCTCAGAAAAGAGGAGAGTAGAGGGGGATGGTGGGAGAAGGTGAGGGAGGGATTGCCGTCCAGGCCGTCTTAATGGAGGCCTTTGTGCTTCACTAATTTTAGGGGCCTTTTAACAGCATGGGCCTCTCTCCTCTCCTACTGTCTCTCTCTATCTCTCCCTCTCTCTCCTCAATACTTCGCTCGCTCTCCTCTCTCCTCTCTCTTCTCTTTCCCTCGGTACCTACATCTCCAGTTAATTTAATGAAGGGTCGCCCGATTGCTTTTAGCATTAATATTCCAATACCAAGTGATGTAAATAATGAATGCTCCCTCCCTCTCTCTCTCTCTCTCTCTCTCTCTCTCTCTCTCGTTCTCTCTCTCTGCTGGATGATGTTGAGCCCCATCTGTCGTCTCTTTGGTGGCATTGTGCGCTCCCCCTGGACATGGGGGAGAAGATAGAGAGAGGGGGAGAAGCAAGAGAGCAGCAGAACAGCTTAAACAGAGCAATGTGTGTTTGCATGTCTATGTTTAAGGACCCCTCACAGTTGTGTTGATAAACCCAAAAGATGGAAAGGGTAGATGGTTATGATGTGTGTAAGTTGGTGTGTTGACATGCACACTGTGTGTGTGTTTTTATGTGTGTGTATTTGTGTGCATGTGGCTGTGTTGTTTTTGACCCTTTTTGATATAATGGGTGTGGGTTGGTTCATCTGGACTGGTGGGGAGTGATGCTCTCTGCAGACACTGAATGTTTGGGAGTGGAATATGACTGGGCTGTAGCTAGAAGTAGATGAGGAGATAGAGGGAGATCCGAGAGAGATAGAGAAAGAGGGATGGGGAGATAGAGGTGGAGATAGAGACGGAGATACAGAGGTATTAGTTGTTGTCTGCTCTGCACACCGTCTGGTTTGGGCTGGAGGGCCCTTGCAAAATTGTAATGAGTTGAGCTAATTAATTTAGGACTAGCCCATGCCAGCAGATGGCTAAAGACACACGGCAGCCGCTGAGGGAGTTACTCCCTTCTCCCTCTCATCCTCTTCGTCCCCCCCCATCCAGCAGTGCTTAGTCGGCCTACCTATCAACACAACATTGTTTTGTGTGTGTGTGTGTGTCAGGTTGGGAGGTGACCACCTTGAGTGTATGTAATTGTTTAATAGGCTGAGCACACACATGGGTGCCCCAGGGGCCTGAACCCAGGGTCTGAAACGCACAGCAGATCGATCACATGCACAACCCGGAACAAATACCATACACACACACACACACATACACACACACACACTCACTCCACTTGTCAATACTGGTGGTAATGCACCACAGCTCTGATGTATGCTTATCGATGAGCTTGGCGATGAGCTTGGAGATGAGCTTGGCGAGTGTCCGTGCCTCTGTTATTGCATGTCTGAGCTGATGTGTATAAGCATTCAGGAGAGAGACATTGAAAACAGTGCTTTCCAGGTATGTGTTAGTGTGTGTATCTGATCTGGGCTGGGCTGAAGGGGGTGGGTAGGTGAGGGAGGACTGAGCGAGAGAGTGCAGGAGGCAAGAATGATAGAGAAGAATGGGGTTTTTGTATTAATGGCTACATTTGTCTGTGGCTGCGCTCGCTCGTGTAAACACCACTTCGACATCAGATTGCTCCCTCACCCTCCACCCCGCCCCACTACAAACCACTTAAACCCCCCCCCGCCACAATATACACACACATATACACACAGATACACACACACACTCTACTCACACACTCTAACCACTCTGGTGTTTCTGCAACCAAAGCCATTTCTGAGGAGTAAAGCCATTTCTGAGGAGTCCCTTAGTACTTGAGCAGAAAAAACACATTAAACTTTAAAACAGGAGAGAGAGAGAGAGAGAGAGAGAGAGGGAGAGAGAGAGAGGGAGAGAGGGAGAGAGGGAGAGAGAGAGAGAGAGAGAGAGAGAGAGGGAGAGAGAGAGAGAGAGGGAGAGAGGGAGAGAGAGAGAGAGACAGGGACATCAAAGCCCTGTCACAGGCAGCGTCCCTCCTCAGCATGCCTCAAAGGGGTCACAGCCAGACGGATGAGGGAGGTGAGTGCGGCAAGAGATCTAAGTTGAGTGCTGGACTGAGGAGAGCTGACTAGGGAGACAGAGGGTCCGGGCTTCACCTGTATTTTCCTGGTCACCCTTTCACCAAGCATCTCTGGCTTGTCCTTGTGTCACATAATACGATATAGAGCCTCTGCTAAATGGCTTATTATTATTATGATTATTATATTTACGATATTATTATATATTGTAGCATCTCCTGTCGTTCCTCCGTCCAATCTGCCCTCCTGCCTCCCTACCACTCTATCAGAGATGGGGAAGAACTGTAGGGCTTTTTTGTCATCTTTTTTTTTTAAGGTGCACAAGACAAGTGTCTGACTTGCGCCTGTCTCAGTGGACTAGTCCATTGCGGAGGCAACGGGGATGGCACAGTCCATCACTCTAAGACATGTGATACTGACATTGTATGTGGTTATACTATGTCAAAAAATAATAATGGCGCGACACTAATGAATCTAATATTGTTTTTAGAACAAATGCACTTTCTCCCGAGTTGGATACGGCCGATGTCCACGGTTCTGAAACATCATCTTCAGTGTCCCCCGTAGAATTGGCACCTTTCCCTACGTTGCTATGTACGTAATAGCAAAATGAACCAGCATATTGGGATTGAGAACAATGTGGCGGAGGCAGCAGCAGCATAGACAAGGAAACAGCCCTTGCCTTAGCCTAAATGTCTAAGACAATTGAGGAGAGTGGAAACCGCAACTTAATTAGGCCTATAAATCAATAGCCTAACTGTGACCGACCGGCTCAATTCGGTGTTATGTAGCAAAATTTGAAAGTGTGTTTTTTTACATTGGATAAAAGTAGAGACTCATAGCTAGAAAATGGAATATCATAGACTACAGCTGAGGATCAAGGGGAAAGTAATTCTGCTTTGAAAGTTGATCAACTTATAAACTCAGTTTTGAGAAAATGGCCCTTGAATGTTTTGGTACCAACTGCATAGCCCTTCTTTGTCTACACCCATTCAACATTGTTCACACCCTTTATAGCTTTAGCCCCACCCATCTCTTTAAACATAACTGTTAAATGTGCTTGGCTTTGTAAGTCATGCATATACAGTATCAGTCAAAAGTTTGGACACACCTACTCATCCCAGGGTTCTTCTTTATTTTTACTATTTTCAAAAAAAGCGTTAAACGAATCAAAATATAAATTAGATTTGAGATTCTTCAAAGTAGTCACCTTTAGTCTTGACAGCTTGCAAACTCTTGGCATTCTCTCAACCAGCTTCATGAGGTAGTCACCTGGAATGCATTTCAATTAACAGGTGTGCCTTGTTAAACGTTTATTTGTGGAATTTCTTTCCCTCTTAATGCGTTTGAGCCAATGAGTCATCACAACACAAGGTACAGTAGGGGTGGTATACAGAAGATAGCCCTATTTTGTAAAAGACGAAGTCCTTATCATGGCAAGAACAGCTCAAACAAGCAAAGAGAAATGACAGTCCATCATTACTTTAAGACATGAACATTGACAGTTTCTTCAAGTGCAGTCGCAAAATCACATCAAGCGCTATGATGAAACTGGCTCTCATAAGGACCTCCACAGGAAAGGAAGACCCAGAGTTACCTCTGCAGCAGAGGATAAGTTAATTAGAGTTACCATCCTCAGAAATCGGCAATTAACTGCACCTCAGATTGCACCTCACAGAGTTCAAGTAACAGACATGTCTCAACATAAATTTTTCAGAGGAGACTGTGTGAATCAGGCCTTCATGATCAAATTGTTGCAAAGAAACCACTATTAAAGGACATCCATACAAAGAAGAGACTTGCTTGTGCCAAGAAACATGAGAAATGGACATTAGACAGGTGGAGATTTGTCCTTTGGTCTGGAGATTTGTCCAAATTTGAGATTTTTGGTTCCAACCGCTGTCATCCGTTCACGCAGAGTAGATGAATGGATTATCTCTGCGTGGTTTCCACCATGAAGCATGGAGGAGGAGGTGTGATGGCGTGGGGGTACTTTGCTAATGATTTATTTAGAAATCAAGGCACACTTAACCAGCATGACTACCACAGCATCCTGCAGCGATACACCATCCATCTGGTTTGCGCTTAGTGGGACTATCATTTGTTTTTCAACAGGACAATGACCCAAAACACACCTCCAGGCTGTGTAAGGGCTATTTGACCAAGAAGGAGAGTGATGGAGTGCTGCATCAGATGACCTGACCTCCACAATCACCTGACCTGAACCCAATTAAGATGGTTTGGGATGAGTTGGAGTGCAGAGTGAAAGAAATGCATATGAGCATATGAGGGAACTCCTTCAAGACAGTTGGAAAAACATTCCAGGTGACTACCTCATGAAGCTGGTTGAGAGAATGCAAAGCTGTCATCAAGGCAAAGGGTGGCTACTTTGAACAATCTAAAATATACATATATTTTAATTTGTTTAACACTTTAATGGTTACTACATGATTCCAAATGTGCAATTCATTGTTTTGATGTCTTCCCTATTATTATACAATGTAGAGAATAGTACAAATAAAGAAAAACCCTTGAATGAGTAGGTGTGTCCAATCTTTTGACTAGTACTACATCTACAGAAATAAGACAGATCCTGCTTCTTTTGCATGTCTGGGTGTTTTTTTAAAAATAGCCCACTGATTCCGTGAGCATCAAACGTCACGCAATGGCAAAATGTTGGATGAAGCAATTTCACATATTTGGTTGTTTTTAATCTTTCCTATGCTGTAATAAAAGCTTTACAATGTTTTTTTCCCTGTTAGAACAGGCTGGTATTGCTTATATTTGAATTAGTGTGGTTTACACTGTTCCAAGCGGGCAGCAAAATTATATTGTAATGTAAAAGCACCTGTTTGTCACATTTAATATAAATGCAGTGTTCCCTCGTTTCTCTTGATCTCCTTCTTATTGTTATTATTATAATTATTATCAAATCAAATCAAATTTTCATTGGTCACATGCACATGGTTAGGGGATGTTATTGCGAGTGTAGCGAAATGCTTGTGCTTCTAGTTCCGACAGTGCGGCAATATCTAAAAAGTAATCTGACAATTCCACGACAACGACCTAAAATGCACAAATCTAAGTAAAGGAATAGAATAAGTATATAAATATATGGATGAGCTCTAACAGAGTGGCATAGGTGAGATACAATAGATGGTACAATATACAGTATATACACTACCGTTCAAACGTTTGGGGTCACTTAGAAATTGGGATGCTGGCCTTCTAAGCGGAGTTCCTCTGTCCAGTGTCTGTGTTATTTTGGCCACCTTAATCTTTCCTTTTTATTGGCCAGTCTGAGATATGGCTTTTTCTTTGCAAATCTGCCTAGAAGGCCAGCATCCCGGAGTCGACTCTTCACTGTTGACGTTAAGACTGGGCCTCCCACTCCGCTTTCTATTTGGTTAGAGCCAGTTTGCGTTAGTCTAAAGAAGGCCAGTTCTATTGCTTCTTTAATCAGAACAACAGTTTTCAGCTGTGCTAACATAATTGCACAAGGGTTTTCTAATGACCAATTAGCCTTTTTAAATGATAAACTTGGATTAGCTAACACAACGTGCCATTGGAACACAGGAGTGATGGTTGCTGATAATGGGCCTCTGTATGCCTATGTAGATATTCCATTTAAAAAATCTGCCGTTTCCAGCTACTATAGTCATTTACAACATTAACAATGTCTACACTGTATTTCTGATCCATTTGATGTTATTTTAATGGACGAAAAATGTGCTTTTCTTTCAAAAACAAGGACATTTCTAAGTGACCCCAAACTTTTGAACGGTGGTGTACATATGAGACAAGAAATGCAAGATATGTAAAAAAATTTAACGTGACTATTGATCCATTTATTCAAGTGGCCAATGTTTTCAAGTCTGTATGTAGGCAGCAGCCTCTCTGTGATAGTGATGGATGTTTTACAGTCTGATGGCCTTAAGATAGAAGCAGTTTTTCAGTCTCTTGGTCCCAGCTTTCATGCACCTGTATTGACCTTGCCTTCTCGATGGTAGCGGTGTGAACAGGCAGTGGCATGGGTCGTTGCTGTCCTTAATTATCGTTTTGGCCTTCCTGTGACATCGGGTGCTGTAGATGTCCTGGATGGCAGGCAGTTTGCCCCCGGTGATGCGTTGTGCAGACCACACCACTCTCTGGAGAGCCCTGCAGTTGTGGGCGGTGCAGTTGGTGTACCAGGCGGTGATAGAGCCCGGCAGGATGCTCTCAATTGTGCATCTGTAAAAGTTTGTGAGGGTTTTAGGTGATAAGCCAAATTTCTTCAGCCTCCTAAGGTTGAAGAGGCGCTGTTGCGCCTTCTTCACCAAACTATCTGTGTGGTGTACGCTGAGGAACTTAAAACTGTCCACCTTCTCCACTATTGTCCTGTTGATGTGGATAGGTGGGTGCTCCCTCTGCTGTTTCCTAAAGTCCACGATCATCTCCTTTGTTTTTTGTTGACTTTGAGTGAGAGGTTGTTTTCCTGACACCACACTCTGAGAGCCCTCATCTCCTCCCTATAGGCTGTCTCGTCGTTGTTGGTAATCAAGCCTACTACTGTTGTGTTGTCTGCATCCTTGAGGATTCAGTTGGACGCATGCATGGCCACATAGTCATGGGTGAACAGGGTATACAGGAGGGGCTGAGCACGCACCCTTGTGGGGCCCCAGTGTTGAGGATCAGCGAAGTGGAGATGTTGTTTCCTACCTTCACCACCTGAGAGCGGCCCGTCAAGAAGTCCAGGACACATTTGCACAGGGGGGATGAGACCCAGGGCCTCAAGCTTAATGATGAGCTTAGAGGGTACTATGTTGTTGAATGCTGAGAAGTAGTCAATGAATAGCATTCTTACATAGGTATTCCTCTTGTCCAGATGGGATAAGGCAGTGTGCAGTGTGGTGGCGATTGCATCATCTGTGGACCTATTGGGGCGGTAAGCAAATTGAAGTGGGTCTAGGGTGACAGGGAAGGTGGAGGTGACATGATCCTTTGACTAGTCTCTCAAAGCACTTCATGATGACAGAAGTGAGTGCTATGGGACGATAGTCATTTAGTTCAGTTACCTTTGCATTCTTGGGTACAGGAACAATGGTGGCCATCTTGAAGCATGTGGGGTCAGCAGACTGGGATAGGGAGAGATGGCGCCGGAGGTTAGAGCTGCCGTCTTATCGGCTCTTAACCAACCATGCTATTTTGTTTGTTTTTTTGCGTTGTTCGTAACTTATTTTGTACTTAATGTTGCTGATACCGTGACCGAAAAGAGCTTCCGGACATCTGAACTGGGATTACTCACCTCAAATTGGATGAGGAGTTCTTCTTCAATGAGTCAAACGCGAGAGATATACTACAGACACCCAACCAGGCCCAGATCCCCATGATTTGCTGGAAAAGGAAATGTAGGTTTCGCAGAAAGAGATAGGGATTCCTTGTGAGGATCAGGCGACAAGTGGCTAACCTACCCTTGCCTTCTGTTCTGCTAGCTAACGTTCAATCGCTGGAAAATAAATGGGACGAACTGAAAGCACGTATATCCTACCAACTTGACATTCAAAACTTTAATATCTTATGTTTCACAGATTTGTGGCTGAACGACGACATTAAGAACATACAGCTGGCGGGTTATACACTCTATCGGCAGGACAGAACAGCAGCCTTTGGTAAGACACGGGGCGGGGGCCTATGCATATTTGTAAACAATAGCTGGTGCACGATATCTAAGGAAATCTCAAGGTTTTACTCGCCTGAGGTAGAGTATATCATGATAAGCTGTAGACCACACTATCTACCCAGAGAGTTTTCAACTGTATTTTTTGTAGCTGTCTACATACAACCACAGACCGAGGCTGGCACTAAAACCGCATTCAATAAGCTGCATTCCACCATAAACAAACATGAAAACGGTCATCCAGAGGCTGAGCTCCTAGTGGCCGGGGACTTTAATGCAGGGAAACTTAAATCAGTTTTACCTAAATTCTATCAGCATGTTAAATGTCCAACCAGAGGGAAAAAAATTATAGACCACTTTTACTCCACACACAGAGACGTGTACAAAGCTCTCCCTCGCCCTCCATTTGGCAAATCTGACGATAACTCTATCCTCCTGATTCCTGCTTACAAGCTAAAATTAAAGCAGGAAGCACCAGTAACTCGGTCTATAAAAAAGTGGTCAGATGAAACAGATGCTAAACTACAGGACTGTTTTGCTAGCACAGACTGGAATATGTTCCGGGATTCATCTGATGGCATTGAGGAGTTCACCACATCTTTCACTGGCTTCATCAATAAGTGCATTGATGATGTCGTCCCCACAGTGACTGTACTTAAATACCCCAACCAGAAGCCATGGATTACAGGCAACATTCGCACTGAGCTAAAGGGTAAAGAGCCACTTTCAAGGAGCAGGACTCTAACCCGGAAGCTTATAAGAAATCCTGCTATGCCCTCCGTCGAACCATGAAACAGGCAAAGTGTAAATACAGGACTAAGATCGAATCGTACTACACCGGCTCTGACACTCGTCGGATGAGGCAGGGCTTGCAAACTATTACAGACTACAAAGGGAATCACAGCTGAGAGCTGCCCAGTGACACGAGCCTCCCAGACAATCTAAATAACTATTATGCTCGCTTCGAAGCAAGTAACACCAAAACATGCATGAGAGCATCAGCTGTTCCGTTCAACTTTGTGATCACGCTCTCCGTGAGTAAGACCTTTAAACAGGTCAACATTCACAAGGCCGCTGGGCCAGTCGGATTACCAGGACGTGTACTCATAGCATGTGCTTACCAACTGGCAAGTGTCTTCACTGATATTTTCAACCTCTCCCTGTCTGAGTCTGTAATATCAAGATGTTTCAAGCAGACCACCATAGTCCCTGTGCCCAAGAACACTAAGATAACCTGCCTAAATGACTACTGACCTGTAGCACTCACGTCTGTAGCCATGAAGTACTTTGAAAGGCTGGTAATGGCTCACATCAACACCATTATCCCAGAAACCCTAGGCCCACACCAATTTGCATACCGCACCAACAGATCCACAGCTGATGCAATCTCTATTGCTCTCCACACTGCCCTTTTCCACCTGGACAAAAGGAACACCTATGTGAGAATGCTATTCATTGACTACAGCTCAGCGTTCAACACCATAGTGCCCTCAAAGCTCATCACTAAGCTAAGGACCCTAGGACTAAGCACCTCCCTCTGCAACTGGATCCTGGACCATCCCAGCTGGTAAAGTGGTAAGGGTAGGTAACAACATATCCCCCATGCTGATCCTCAACAAGGGGGCCCCTCAGGGGTGCGTGCTCAGACCCCTCCTGTACTCCCTGTTCACTCATGACTGAACGGCCAGGCACGACTCCAACACCATCATTAAGTTTGCTAATGACACAACAGTGGTAGGCCTGATCACCGACAACGATGAGACAGCCTAAAGGGAGGAGGTCAGAGACCTGACCATGGGGTGCAAGGACAACAACCTCTTACTCGAAGTGATCAAGATGAAGGAGATGATTGTGGACTACAGGAAGAAGTGGACCGAGCATGCCCCCATTCTTATCGACGGGGCTGTAGTGGAGAAGTTTGAGAGCTTCTAGTTCCTTGGCGTCCACATCACCAACAAGCTAGCATGGTCCAAACACACCAAGACAATTGTGAAGAGGGCACGACAAAACCTATTCCCCCTCAGGAGACTGAAAAGATTTGGCATGGATCCTCAGATCCACAAAGGGTTTAACAGCTGCACCATCGAGAGCATCTTGACGGGTTGCATCACCGCTTGTTATGGCAACTGCTCGGCCTCCGACCAAGTACCTAGTACATCACAGAGGCCAAGCTTCCTGCCATCCAGGACATCTATATCAGGCAGTGTCAGAGGAAGGCCCTAAAAATTGTTAAAGACTCCAGTCACCCAAGTCATAGACTGTTCTGTCTGCTACCGCACGGCAAGCGGTACCGAGCCTAGTCTAGGTCCAAGAGGTTTCTAAACAGCTTCTAACCCCAAGCCATAAGACTCCTGAACAGGTAATCAAATTGCTACCCAGACTATTTGCATTGCCCCCCCCCCCCTCCTACGATGCTGCTACTCTCTGTTGTTATCTATGCATAGCCACTTTAATAACTCTACCTACATGTACATAATTACCTCAATTACCTCGACACCGGTGCCCCCGCACATTGACACATTGACTCTGTACCGGTACCCCCTGTATATAGCCCCACTATTGTTATTTAATTGAATTATTTGTTATTCTTATCTCTTACTTTTTTTTATTGATTTGCTTAAAACTGCATTTTTGGTTAAAATCTCTTAAAGATTGGCCCCTTTTTTTCCATTTTCGCCTAAAATGACATACACAAATCAAACTGCCTGTAGCTCAGGCATTGAAGCAAGGATATGAATTTTCTTGGTACCATTTGAAAGGAAACACTTTGTTGTTTGTGGAAATGAGAAAGGAATGTAGGAGAATACAACACATTAGATCTGGTAAAAGATAATACAAAGAAATAACCAACCATTTTTTTTGTACTATCATCTTCGAAATGCAAGAGAAAGGCCATAATGTAGCATTCCAGCCCAGGTGCAATTTCGATTGTGGCCACTAGATGGCAGCAGTGTATCTTCAGTTATAGACTGATCCAATGAACCATTGCATTTCTGTTAGTTTTTGTATCAAGTCTGCCCAAAAAATGCCTAATTTGTTTATTTATAACTTTTCATGTTCAAAACGGTGCACTCTCCTCAAACAATAGTGTGGTATTATTTCACTGTAATAGCTACTGTAAATTGGACAGTGCAGTTAGATTAACAAGAATTTAAGCTTTCTGCCAATATCAGATATGTCTATGTCCTGGGAAATGTTCTTGTTACTTACAACCTCATGCTAATCGCATTAGCCTACGTTAGCTCAACCGTCCTGCAGGGAACCCACCAATCCTGAAGATGAATGGCTTGTAAGTAAGCATTTCACTGTCTACTAAAGGTCTACTAAACCTTAAGTAAGCATTTCACTGTCATTTCAAGGTCTACTAAACCTGTTGTATTCGGCGCATGTGACAAATATGATTTGATTGAATATGTCCATAAACACACCAGCCAGCTGGTCTGCGCATGCTCTGAGGATGCGTCTATGGATGCTGTCTGGGCCAGCACCCTTGCGAGGGTTAACGCGTTTAAATGTCTTACTCACATCAGCCACGGAGAAGAAGAGCCCACAGTCCATGGTAGCGGGCCGTGTCGGTGGCACTGTATTATCCTCAAAGCGGGCAAAGAAGGTGTTACGATCATCATTAGAATAATAAGTAATATCGTTATCGTTAGTAGGCTTTGAATAGGAGCCTTGCATAATAACGATCGAGCTGTAGGCCTAAAAGCACGTCCTGTTTAGTCTTATTACCGGAACATTCTTAGGCCTATATTTCAATATATAGGCTACTGTAATAATCAATCAATCGTTCAGTCATGCCATTACACAGCATACGAGACATTCATGCTTTGAAATGCAATCAAGCTTTTTAGCTTTAAAATGAAATGACAAAGGGATCTTTGAATAATTTGCCTAAACAAAAATGAACCGCAATTCATGAATGCATGCAACTGTTTTTAGTCTGCTGTAATGAAGGATTTATATATGTAAAAAATAACAGACTAACAGACTCTCTGGTGAACGTATTTATTTACTGTTGTTTACACTGTTCAATATGGTCTGGAAAGGATTGTTTGGCAGACATAATACTCACGTACCACTTGCTCCTATACCCTCGTTTGTCTGAATCTCCAGTAGTTTCCAGAACTAAGTCAAATGTCCTCCTCAGATCTGACTTCCCCTTTCCCTCCTGAGCAACCAGTAAACATTCGCCCGTTTCCAGTTTCTTTTTCACATCCTCCGCATCCATTTTGCTGCCATGTGTCACAGTGTTTGGAGTTTGTTATGACCAATGTATTATTGTGATTGTGATAGGCTATAGGTCAGGCCCTATTGGTCACCTGCATGCGACGCTTACATGTTTCACACAAAGAGAGCAAGGGTTGAGGGAATAGGACATGTTTTTCCTAAACACATGAGGGATTTCAGGGAACAGAACTTTTCAGTCAGAAACAAGTAAGAAACGAAATGACCGCAATGATGTTGCAGCTTCAGCATGGACAGCGCAATAAACACTTGCAGTGTTGTGGTGCCTTTTCGCTGCAGTAGGGAGGAGAGCGAGACAACGTGCACCAGTTACACAGGCACTCGCTGTCATTTCTTTTTTTACACAGTGTGACCATCGGGCTCTTTTTGAGTCATTTGTATGTCTTAATTATTTAATCAAACAGTGTCCTTAAAGCAACAGGCAAGCTCAGTGCAATACAGTTGATTTTATTCAAACACATAGGGTGTGTCAGTCTATATATGGAAAAATGAGTTTAAACATTTCGACCAATTGATTGGTCGAAAGAACAGGATGACTCTCGGTCAACCAAGATTTATTTGGGTCGGGGACAGCCCTAGGAAGAAGAAAAGGTAGAAGAGGAAAGTAGTGGCAGAGTGAGAGAGAAAGATGGGGAGCTGGCAAAGGTGTAGTACTTCGCCGTGTGTGTGTGTGTGTGTGTGTGTGTGTGTGTGTGTGTGTGTGTGTGTGTGTGTGTGTGTGTGTGTGTGTGTGTGTGTGTGTGTGTGTGTGTGTGTGTGTGCGTCCGAGACACAATAGTGGTAATTATCTTGGCCTTGGAGGGCGCAGAGGGGTGGCGGGTGTGGGGGAGAGAAAGGGAGGGTGAAATGGAGAGAGGGGGAGAGAGGGGGAGAGGGGAAGTGAGAGGCAGTCAAACAGGAATATGATCACAGGTCTTTGTGTGAGAGGGAGCAGAGGGCAACTCAGTGTCAGCTGTTATTGAGTGCTTATTCCCTAACACCCTGCTCCAAGCGCACGCGCACGCACCCCCCCCCCCACACACACACACACAAACATATATACACACACACACGCACACGCACAGACGCACCCCCCCACACACACACACACACATACACACACACACACACCCCCCCCACCACACACACACACAAACATATGTACACACACACAGACACACACATCCACACACCCACACACACGCACACACGCACATGCGCGCACACGCACGCACACACACACACTCACAAACATATATACACACACACACACACAAAAGCACACGTATTCACACCTACACAGACAGTTTGACAGGTGTTCTAAAGCCAAACGAGCCAGATCTCCGTGGTAAATGGTGTTAGCGTCCCAGTGGTGTCATAATTACAGGTAATACCAGCTAGTTAATCCATTACCCTCTCATAAGGTTTCCTATGGAAACCAATGTCTCAACATGTACTGTAACGTCACATTGAAAACACAACAGCATTGCCTCTAGATAGAACTGCTGAACAGTGCCTGTCAGATGTGCGTAAGGGAATAGAAAAGGCGGGTTGGCAGAGAGAATAGAGAGACGAAGAAATGGATAAGCGACCCTAGCTGTTTGAGCACACAGTATGGCAGAGATATTAGGAGAAACCAAAGAACAGGGTTGAAGTCACGATCAGGCGAGCGACCTAAGCAGTGTAACTCTAGGAGAGAGAGAACGGGAGAGTGAGAATAAAGGAGAGCGGAGAGAGGGTTAAACACCCGGGGTGTGTTGAGGCCAGCTCTGGCCTCATCAATAATTCCACACCTTGGACTTGATCCCTAAACCCTGAGGACTTTATTCTATTGACTACTGAGTGGGGGAAACCACCAGATCTAATTTGGGCTTGACATCTGGGATGCTTACAGCCCTCTCTCATTCACCCCCCCCCCCCCTCACCCATCTCTGTTTCTTTCTCTTTATACCCCATCTCTCCCTCTCTCTCTTTCTACCCTCTCTCTCACAAGCTCTCTCCCCCCCTTTCTCTCTCTCTCTCTCTCTCTCTCTCTCTCTCTCTCTCTCCCCCTTCCCCCTTTCTCTCTCTCTCTCTCTCTCTCTCTCTCTCTCTCTCTCTCCCCCCTTTCTCTCTCTCTCTCTCTCTCTCTCTCTTCTCTATAGCGAAGGCTTAGCCCCTACATGTCCTCAATGATAAATAAATGTTTCGCTTTGTCTCGTCATCAATTATGCAGACCCACTTTAAGTGCTGCTGTGGGGGCTTCCAGTCTCTCTCTGTCTCTGGCTTATGCTCTCGTTCTCTCCTGCTCCCTCCATCTCTCCATCCCTCTTTCTCAGATAAAGGGGCGGTGAGAAACAGAGGAAAGCACTCAGAGCTGACAATACTACTTCTGACCCTACCTGTGGCTCAGAGAGTGAGGTGCTGCGCTTTATGGACGTAACAGGAGAGATGGAGGGATGAGAGAGAGATAGAGGAAGAGAAAGATGTAGAATGTGTTTATATGGGGAGGGATTTGTTGCCAGGTAATCTGGTTACCAGGTAATCTGGTTGCCAGGTAATCTGGTTTGCCCTGCCTGTTGTCTTCGTCCTCTCCTTTTTTCTCGTTTTCTTAATCTGCCCTTTTCTCAATATATTTTGTTCCTTCTTAATCCTTTGAGCTGGCATGTTTGTGTCTTTGAGTTGCCATGATATAACGTTGCCAAACACTAATTGTTACATGATATTCTATCCTGACATGGTGGTAAAGCGTGAAGAAGATTTGAAAGAAGGGAGTGGGAGGAAGAAGATGAGAGAGAGAACTAGAGAGAGATAGAGAGGGCCTCAGAGTCACTGTCGTCATAACAACAACTCGGCAACTAAGATTCCCATCGCCACGGCAGTATTCAGACGAGAGACGGTGTTGTATTGACCATTTTGATTGGCATGTCGACACACAGTAGTGTCATCTTTCACCACTAGACCACAACAAGGGTGGGACATCACATCGACCGAGAGAACAGAAGGGAGAAGAAAAGAACAGGGCAAAGAACTGATGAGATATGATGCGTGGAGAGAGTGATAGAGAGGCAGGGAGAGAGATAGAGGGAGAGGGAGGGAGAGAGAGGTGACCTAGAAGGGCAGGGCAGGGTGATTGACAGTAATCAGTATATAGCACACTGACTACAGCACACTGCTCTACTCTGCACTCTACAATCTGGGACAGAATCTCCATCACAACGTGTGTATGTGTGTGTGTATGCATGTGGATGCGTGTGTGTCTGTCGCTGTGTGTCCGTGTTTTCCATGTCTGTGTGTGCATACAAAGTGCATGACTTCATGTATTATGACAGCGTAAATGCCTCTGAGTGTGTGTTAGCATTTGGAGCGTGTGGGTCTGTGTGTGTGTGTAATGTAATTTGTAGGGTATGCTGTGTGTCATGGTCGAGGGTGAGTGTTCCACCAGAGGGTGTGTCCCCCCCATAAGTCCCTGCTCTCCACTGTCTCACTGTCAGTCATGGAGACACTGGGAGACACTGATGTCACATCACTCTGACACATATCTGGCCAACTGTCTTTTTCTCTTACCGGCTCTGCAAAGACGTGTTCGTCCGTGCGTGTGTGTGTGTGTGTGTGTTTGCCTGATTCTGGGGATGTTCTTGTTGTACAGTCACATCAAATAAACCATGGAACCCACTCTGGCCTGCAGCCCATTCCTTCCCTCTCTATTACTTCATCCCTCACTCCCCCTCTCATCCCTCACTCCCCCCCCACTCCCGCCCTCTTCTCCCCTCTCTCCCCTCCTCTGTTTTGGCCCTCTGGGGCTGTGTGGTTCTGTGCTCTCCTGTAGGGTGGATTGGGTGTAGGTGGCTTGTAGGGGTGAGTTTGGGTCAGAACGTTCGTAACATGTGCCTGGTTCTGAAGTGTGCCATGTGGCTGCCTGACTGACTAATAGGGATGTGAAGGCAGCTCTGATGCCCTGTGTCAACCCCTAAATAGCAGAGGTTAGAGGGCACTGGCGACTGGCGAGGGACCTTTCCGTCCAGGGCTAAGATGTGCTGAAGTATATATCAACATGTATATAGCATGGACATGCGCAGACACACACACACAAACACAAGGACACACACCCACACAAACACATACACTCACACACACATACACACACACATACACACATACACACATACACACACCGCCATGCGCACACACACACACACACACACACACACACACACACACACACACACACACACACACACACACACACACACACACACACACACACACACATACACACACAGTGAGTCAGTCATTCAGCAGTGTTCTGCCAGCTCTCCTTGTAATCCCTCAGACAAATTACATCTCCTCCTCCCTCCTCCTCCTCCCTCCTCCTCCTCCCTCTCTTCCCTCGCTCCCTCTTTCCTTCCAGCTGCAATTGGATTTGGATAAAGAGGGCTTTTCCTTTTCTCCTCTATTCTTCCTGCGTTTGGCTAAAGACGGATTTTCCCGGGGAGATTACACTCACACTCTGCAGCGTAAGGAATTCGCATTTAAGGAAAAACGTCTTCAGCAGCGTCCCCTCCCTCTCTGCCCCCCCATCTACAGCCATCCATCCCTCTACCCCTCCTTCCCTGTCTCTGTTCTTCACGAGAAAAGAGATTGAGAGTGTAATCCTGTTCTGTGATGGTGGGTCTGAGAGACAGAAAAGGACATCGCCAGGGGTCAATACCATCTCTCCCCCGCCCACCTTTCTCTCTTTCTCACTCCGCCTCTTTCTCTTTCTCACTCCTCTTTCTCTTTCTCACCCCTCTTTCCGCCCCTCTCCTCACTAGGTAGCCTAGTGGTTAGAGGGTTGGGTCGGTAACCTGAAGGTTGCTAGATTGAATCCCTGAGCTGACAAGGTCAAAATCTGTCGTTCTGCTCCTGAACAAGGCACTGTTCGTAGGCCGTCATTGTAAATAAGAATTTGTTCTTAATTTACTGACTTGCCCAGTTAAATAAAGTTTCAATATGTTTTTTTAAATACAGTTTTCTTTACAGTCACTTTGGCACTAATTTCAGAACCTTTCAGGTCCTTTTTCAAAACTCTAGACACAAAACTCAAAACGGTCATCACTTGTAACACAGGCTGCCCGATGTTCAAAACATTTCATTGTGCGTTCATATCTTTAAAGAAACCTTTGCACTCGCAGAATCATTGGTTCAAATAACTTATTTATCATGAAATACCATAGGAACATTCATTCAGATCACCCACACACAAGATACCGATAGTTGTTGTTCGTGCAATCATTAAATGTTGTAGTACAAAATATGTGATACAGGTTTCATTGTGCTACTACACGTAAATACATCACTGTAAAAGGACTAGTAGAGAGAACACTACAGACACAGTGGAACCATTGAACAATATATGACATTTATTGATGAAATACAATACAATCACAACATAAGTTTCTTTGAATCAAAGCAAAAATAATTAGCTACGAAAAAAAATGACAAAACTACAGTAAAACGTCAACTGCAGTGTTCCTCACCTGGCTTACTGTAAAAAGCTAAACAAAGGGTTGATTACTGTATTTCCCTCAACCCTGTCTTGTGGATTTGGCCACAGGTTCTCATCCACATCACAATGGGTGTTTTCATTAGCCAAACATCTCGGGAAGAATCTTTGGGCGAATCCAGGATTGACACTGGTCTGCCGTGATGTCATTGCATGTGTCATCCATGGCCTGGAGAAGGGTGGCTTGTTCGTGAGGTCGCCTATCATATACCTTCCACCTCCATGTGGAGAAAAATTCCTCAATCGGGTTAAGGAAAGGAAAGTATGGGGGTAAGTACAGAGTGCTAATTGTGGTTGGGCCTGAACCCAGGCTTGCACCATTCTGAGCATGGTGGAACATGCTCAGAATATCCCGCACGATGACATAGGTCATGCCAACAGCTCTACAGACCCGATTTAGCTCATCAAGGACGGTTACATTCGAACAGCGATGTGGCTGCCTGCAACTCAATATATAGAGTATATAGAGTAGAGAGCTTTAGATGTTGTTCGACCAAACATTAGAACAGGCTATAGATGAGTAATCTAAGCCAGTTTGCCCGTGGTATGATTGTTGATGCCACACATGGTGATTCCAATATCTCAGAAACAGCTCCCTCCTGGGATTTTTACGCACTACAGTCTCTAGAGTTTACAGAGAATGGTGCGATAAACAAAACACATTCAGTGAGCGGCAGTTCTGTGGGCAAAAACACCTTGTCAATGAGAGAGGTCAGAGGAGAATGTCCAGACTCATTCAAGCTAACAGCAAGGCCACAAATGCCCAGATAACAGCTGTTTAAAACAGTGGTGTGCAGAATGGCATCTCTTAACGTACAACACCATGAATAATTCAGGCTGTTGTGGAGACAAAAGGGGGTTCCTACCCCAGTACTAGATAAGTGTACCTAATAAAGTGGCCGGTGAGTGTACAGTAATGTCAAATCTGAAAACATGGTCTGGAAAAGTGGTACATGGGACCATAGAAACAGTGTCTGATAGAGAATGATGATGAAATACTACATCCATAGATGGGATCCTAGCCTCTATCTATCCTCTTCTGTCATCTCCTGGTTTATTATAGTGTATGTGAATGACTAGCAGAGTGCCCCTAATATGATTATCCTGGTACCTGACATGGGTTTATTACAAATGAAACCATCTGCATGGAGACCAAGTGCAATGAGCAAAGACACTGATCTCAGTGCTTCCAACAATCGAACGGCTCTTTTCACCAATGACTTCAGTCATGGCATAAGCAGATCCATTCAATGATTTGAAGCATCACGATTGCCTGTGTGCCTGGTGTTTATTTTCTTATCGCGTTAAAATGGATTTCACAGGAATCGTTCAGTCCTTCTTTGAGCCGTTCGCAACGTCGGCCCGTTGGAACGGAGCCTGAAAATAGGTGTCGACGATGGGGAGAGGGACTGATATTGAGGGGAAAGAGAGAGCGTGAAGGATAGAGATGTGTGCGTGTGTGTGTACGTGCGTGTGTGCACGGGTGTGTGTTTGTGTTTGTGTATGAGTGTGTGGGGGGGGGGGGGGGGACCCCAGACAAGACACCAATCAATAATTCAACAGGGAAGCCATGATACTCAGTCTGCCTCTGAACCACATACACACACACACACACACACACATACCAGCCAGGACGCTCAAGATTCACTTTGAAATTGGACATCAATCCGTCCCAGGGATGTTGGGAGATGCGTTAAACTTTTTTTATTTTTTTAAACAAGGGCCAAAGTTGAGCGCTATTAGCATCAAGTAGGATTGGGTTTTGCTAGGGCCGCGAGCTCCGGCTCTGAGGGACGCCTGTTCACTAGTTCAGTTTTTACCCGATCCCAAACTTTAACCCTTGAATACCTCAACTTAACTGTGGAGATGGTATGTAAACTTGTTGTAATTTTTTTTTTCAAAAGCTCTAATAAGTGGCGAGTGGTCATCCAATGTGATGCAACAGAAACAATATAGTGCTTCTAGCCTGCCTGAGAACCGCTGTATCCATTTTCCCCGTCGGGTCGGAGCTGATTGGCTGACTGAGTTAGGACCAGGAAGAGATGTCTTTGCGGAATTTCTAGCAGAAATGGCTTCTTTTTTTCAAAACCTTTGTCGTTTAACGTAGTAGGAATAAACAGATACCTGAGTGGAGTTCCCACATCTGTTTTTCAGGAGAAGCGGAAGTTGGGTTAAAAATATTGTATCCCTGCAACCCGGTAATAAGTGCTTTCTGAACTACAGAGAGTGATGGTGGCTAGATGCTGAACTCTGGAGCTCTATGCCCTTCCCCAGATTAGTGCCTTGGCACAATCCTGTCTCGGAGCTCTAGAGACAATTCCTTCGACATCAAACCCTTGGTTTTTGCTCTGATATCCACTGTCAACTGTGGATATCTGATATAGACAGGGGTGTGCCTTTCCATATCATGTCTAATGAATTAAATGTACCACGGGGGGACTCCAACCCCCCCAGTTGTAGAAACGTCTCGAGGATGATCAATGGAAACAGGAAGCACCGATTCTCATAGCAAAGGGTCTGAATAGTTGTGTAAATAACCATTTATTTGTATTTTTTTAAACCTGTTTTTGCTTTGTCTTTATGGGGGTATTGTGTGTAGATTGATGAGGGGGAAAAGAAATGTGATCTATTTTAGAACAAGGCAGTAACGTAACCAAATGTGTAAAAAGTCCATGGGCCTGAATACTTTCCGAAATGCACTGTAGTAAAAATAAATATTTTAAAAACGGCTCACAACAATGTCACCAACTGGAATATTTTTTAGAACTGGGATCCAATTGAATAATAAAGAACAGTGTACTCGTGGACAGCGAGTCAAATGTTAGGAAAACACACACTTGGTAGTACGTGAGTAGAATAGTGCAGTGTTGAAATGGTAGCAGTTGTGTGTAAGGTTCATGAGTCTTTGGATTTAGCAATCTGTGAATTCGAGGTGGTACTGCTGTACTGTAAATGGTCACACATCACACACTCTCATGCAGAACACACACACACACACGGCATGCTACTGGCTGTCAGTGTATGATGAATGGCGTCTGTTTTTCTGCTCAGTGAGGGAATTCAGCGTGTGTGTGAGAAATAATGATAGTGGTTCTGTAGTTGTCTATGAGTGTATGTTGATGTGCAGGCAAGGAAGTACAAAATCATTGTGTTTCCACATAGTGTGTTTTACTTGCTCACAAGTGTTTGCGTGTGTATGGTATGCTTTACCAGGCAGGCCTCTTTTGGTCTGGGTCACTGTAGGATACTCCCTGTCTCTCTCTACCACACCCCCAATACCCCCCTCCCATCCTGTTGTCTATCTGTCTCTGTCTCTGTTTCAGTTTCTCTCTCTCTCTCTCTCTCTCTCTCTCTCTCTCTCTCTCTCTCTCTCTCTCTCTCTCT